>NC_086116.1:1548311-1848311 GCF_963921235.1 Mobula hypostoma | reverse complement strand
GCAGATGAGGTGAGAGTGACTGTCCTTGATAAAAGGCAGCACCTGATCAAATGTGGAACCGAGGACCCTGGTCAAACTGAAGTCAATGAGCTGCAGAGAGAAAATATCCCACTGTCTAAAGTCACACCTTGCCTTGTGGATGATGTTCTGGTCATTGGAAGTCAATCAACTCAACCTTAGGGCATCACTGCAGGAATTTCTCAGGGATGTGTCCTCAGCCCAACCATCAATCAATCTTCCCTCTTTCTGTCAGAAGCTCAGCAATGGAGGAAGGGTTAGTATCAACAAACAACAGGTTCAAGTCCATTGCCAGCTCTCAGCAAGCCAACAGTTTCTTACAGCCAGACCTACAATACCATTCAGCAATGGATTAACTGCTCACCACCTGCCCTTGAGATGTACAGCATTACAATTGCCAAATTCCTGCCGGGGGGGGGGGAGCGTGGGGGTGGTCATTGATGAAAATGAATTAAACCAACAACAGAAACATCATGGCAACAAGGCATTCAACAGCACGGGTAAGCTTCAGTACTGCATGGGTTTGAACCAGGAATGCTCTGCCTGCAAATGTGATGGAGGCAAGTTCTAGCAGAGGAAGATTTACAAGGCTGTAAAGGCTGGAGCTAGTGAGATACCTTGGTAAGAAGACAGTTAGGCTGACATGAGAGTATCTTTCAGGAGGGTGAACCTGAAAGCATCCAGCTCAGACAGGGTACCTGGCCGAGTACCAAAGACCAGTGCTGATCAAATGGCTGGAGTATTCACCGATATTTCGCGCCTCTCACTTCGGTAGTCTGGGTGCTCAGCTGCAACAACAACCGCTCACAATGTCAGCAAGACCAAGGAGCTGATTATTGACGTCAGGAGGAGGAAATTGGAGGTCCACGAGCCAGTCCTCATCAGAGGATCAGAGGTGGAAAGGGTCAGCAAATTTAAATTCTGCAGTGTTATTATTTCAGAGGGCCTGTCCTGGTCACAGCTCTAAGTGCAATAATGAAGACAGCACGGCAGCAACTTCCTTAGAGGTTTGTGAAGATTTGGCATGGCATCATGTGACAAGGGTCAACAACTTTAAATTCCTCCATGTTATCATTTCTTGAGACCAGAAGACACAGGAGCAAAATTAGGATATCCAGCCCATTGAGTCTGCTCCGCCGTTCTATAATGGCTGATTTGTTATCCCTCTTAACCCCATTCTCCTGCCTTCTCCCCATCATCTATCAACCTCTGCCTTAAATCTACCCAATTACTTGGCTGCACAAACATCTGAGGCAATGAATTCTACAGATTCACAACCATTTGGCTGAAGAAACTTTTCCTCTGTTTTTGTTCTAAATGGATATCCTTGTATTCTGAGACTGTGCCCTCTGGTTCTTGACTGCCCCACTATAAGAAACATCTTAGAAACATAGAAACATAGAAAACCTACAGCACAATACAGGCCTTTTAGCCCACAAAGTTGAGCCGAACATGTCCCTACCTTTCTACCTCAGAAATTATTAGGCCCTATAGCCCTCTATTTTTCTAAGCTCTATGTACCTATCCAAAAGTCTCTTAAAAGACCCTATCATATCCGTCTCCACCATCATTGCCAGCAGCCCATTCCATGCACTCATCACTCTCTGAGTAAAAAACTTACCATAGAAACCATAGAAACCATAGAAACCATAGAAAAACTACAGCCCGGAAACAGGCCTTTTGGCCCTTCTTGGCTGTGCCGAACCATTTTCTGCCTAGTCCCACTGACCTGCACACAGACCATATCCCTCCATACACCTCCCATCCATGTATCTGTCCAATTTATTCTTAAATGTTAAAAAAGAGCCCGCATTTACCACCTTGTCTGGCAGCTCATTCCATACTCCCACCACTCTCTGTGTGAAGAAGCCCCCGCTAATATTCCCTTTAAACTTTTCCCCCCTCACCCTTAACCCATGTCCTCTGGTTTTTTTCTCCCCTTGCCTCAGTTGAAAAAGCTTGCTTGCATTCACTCTATCTATACCCATCATAATTTTATATACCTCTATCAAATCTCCCCTCATTCTTCTATGCTCCAGGGAATAAAGTCCTAACCTATTCAACCTTTCTCTGTAACTGAGTTTCTCAAGTCCCGGCAACATCCTTGTAAACCTTCTCTGCACTCTTTCAACCTTATTTATATCCTTCCTGTAATTTGGTGACCAAAACTGAACACAATACTCCAGATTCGGCCTCACCAATGCCTTATACAACCTCATCATAACATTCTAGCTCTTATACTCAATACTTTGATTAATAAAGGCCAATGTACCAAAAGCTCTCTTTACGACCCTATCTACCTGTGACACCACTTTTAGGGAATTTTGTATCTGTATTCCCAGATCCCTCTGTTCTACTGCACTCCTCAGTGCCTTACCATTAACCCTGTATGTTCTACCTTGGTCTGTCCTTCCAACGTGCAATATCTCACACTTGTCTGTATTAAACTCCATCTGCCATTTTTCGGCCCACTTTTCCAGCTGGTCCAAGTCCCTCTGCAGGCTCTGAAAACCTTCCTCACTGTCTACTACATCTCCAATCTTTGTATCATCAGCAAATTTGCTGATCCAATTTACCAAATTATCATCCAGATCATTGATATAGATGACAAATAACAATGGACCCAGCACTGATCCTTGTGGCACTCCACTAGTCACAGGCCTCCACTTGGAGAAGCAATTCTCTACTATCACTCTTTGGCTTCTACCATTGAGCCAATGTCTAATCCAATTTACCACCTCTCCATGTATACCTAGCGACTGAATTTTCCTAACTAACCTCTCATGCGGGACCTTGTCAAAGGCCTTACTGAAGTCCATGTAGACAATATCCACTGCCTTCCCTTCATCCACTTTCCTGGTAACCTCGTCGAAAAACTCCAATAGATTGGTCAAACATGACCTACCACGCACAAAGCCATGTTGACTCTCCCTAATAAGTCCCTGCCTATCCAAATGCCTGTAGATTCTGTCTCTTAGTACTCCCTCCAATAACTTACCTACTACCGACGTTAAACTTACTGGCCTATAATTTTCCGGATTACTTTTCGATCCTTTTTTAAACAACGGAACAACATGAGCCACTCTCCAATCCTCCAGCACCTCACCCATAGACAGCGACATTTTAAATATTTCTGCCGGGGCCCCTGCAATTTCAACACTAGTCTCCTTCAAGGTCCGAGGGAACACCCTGTCAGGTCCTGGGGATTTATCCACTTTAATTTTCCTCAAGACAGCAAGCACCTCCTCCTTTTCAATCTGTACATTTTCCATGATCTCACTACTTGTTTCCCTTAACTCCATAGACTTCATGCCAGTTTCCTTAGTAAATATAGATGCAAAAATCCCATTTAAGATCTCCCCCATTTCCTTTGGTTCCGCACATAGTCGACCACTCTGATCTTCAAGAGGACCAATTTTATCCCTTACAATCATTTTGCTCTTAGTACACCTGTAAAAGCTCTTTGGATTATCCTTCACTTTGACTGCCAAGGCAACCTCATGTCTTCTTTTAGCCCTCCTGATTTCTTTCTTAAGTATTTTCTTGCACTTCTTATACTCCTCAAGCACCTTATTTACTCCCTGTTTCCTATACATGTCAATCAACTCCCTCTTCTTCTTTTTCAGAGTTGCAATATCCCTTGAGAACCAAGGTTCCTTATTCCTATTCACTTTGCCTTTAATCCTAACAGGAACATACAGACTCTGCACTCTCAAAATTTCTCCTTTGAAGGCTTCCCACCTACCGATCACACCTTTGCCAGAGAACAACCTGTCCCAATCCACCCTTTTTAGATCCTTTCTCATTTCTTCGAATTTGGCCTTCTTCCAGTTCAGAACCTCAACCCTAGGACCAGATCTATCCTTGTCCGTGATCAAGTTGAAACTAATGGTGTTATGATCACTGGAACCAAAGTGCTCCCCTGCACAGACTTCCGTCATTTGTCCTAACTCGTTTCCTAACAGGAGATCCAATATTGCATCCCCTCTAGTTGGTTCCTCTATATATTGATTTAGAAAACTTTCCTGAACACATTTTACAAACTCTAAACCATCTAGACCCCTAACACTATAGGAGTCCCAATCAATATATGGAAAATTAAAATCCCCTACCACTACAGCTTTGTGTTTCCTGGAGTTGCCTGCTATCTCTCTGCAGACTTGCTCTTCCAATTCTCGTTGACTATTGGGTGGTCTGTAATACAATCCCACTAATGTGGCCATACCTTTCCTGTTTCTCAGCTCCACCCATAAGGACTCAGTAGACAAGCCCTCTAATCTGTCCTGCCTGAGCACTGCTGTAATATTTTCCCTAACAAGCAATGCTACTCCCCCACCTTTCATTCCTCTGCCTTGATCACATCTGAAACATCGGAACCCTGGAATATTAAGCTGCCAGTCCTGTCCCTCCTGTAGCCAAGTGTCACTAATTGCTATAACGTCATAATTCCATGTGTTAATCCACGCCCTCAACTCATCCGCCTTCCCCGCAATACTCCTAGAATTGAAATATATACACCTCAGAAGATTTTTACCACCACTCACAACCTTTCTATTAGCGGATTTGCTTGAACTTTTAACATCATTTATTTTCACCCCAGCCACACTGTCAGCTCTGGCACTCTGGTTCCCATCCCCCTGCAAATCTAGTTTAAAGCCTCTCCAATAGCACTAACAAACCTCCCTGAAAAGATATTGGTCCCCCTGTAGTTCAAGTGTAACCCGTCTCTCTTGTACAGGTCCCACCTGCCCCAAAAGAGGTCCTAATGATCCTGAAATCTGAAACCCTGCCCCCTACACCAGTTCCTCAACCACTTGTTCATCTTCCAGAGCATCCTATTCCTACCCTCACTGGCACATAGCACAGGTAGCAATCCTGAGATTACTACCCTTGAGGTCCTGCTTTTCAACTTCCTACCAAGCTCTCTATACTCACTCTCCAGGACCTCCTCACTCTTCCTTGCTATGTCATTGGTATCAATGTGCACCACGACATCTGCCTGATCACTCTCCCACTTCAGGGAGCGATCATGCAAGCGATCAGAGACATCCTTGACCCTGGCACCCGGGAGGCAACAAACCATCCTGGATTCTCTGTCATGACCACAGAACCTCCTATCTGCACCTCTAACTATCGAGTCCCCTATCACTACCGCTCTCCTCTTTTTCCACCCTCCCTTTTGCACTGCAGGGACAGACTCAGTGCCAGAGATCTGGCTACTGCAGCTTGTCCCAGGTAAGTCATCCCCCCCAACAGTATCCAATGCGGTATACTTGTTGTTGAGGGGAATGGCCACAGGGGAACCCTGCTCTGCCTGCCCTTTCCTCTTCCCTCGTCTGACAGTGACCCAATTTCCTGTCCTCTGCTCCTTTGGCGTAACTACCTCCCTGTAGCTACTATCTATAATCTCCTCATTCTCCCGAATGATCCGCAGGTCATCCAGCTCCTGCTCCAGTTCCCTAACGCGGTTTGTCAGGAGCTGCAGCTGGATGCACTTCTTGCGGGTGTCGTTGTCAGGGACACCGGAGGGCTCCCTGACTTCCCACATCCTGCAAGAGGAGCATTCCAACATCCTGCCCGGCATTCTCTCTGCACTAAACAATCTGAACAAAAAACTTACCGGAACCTACCCTGGCCTCTGCCTGTTCTCGCCGAAGCCTGTTGAGCCAAAGCCGTCCCACTCTGACTCAGTCCACTCCGACGATGGCCACTACAACGATGGCCGCTGTATATGGCGGTCTGTTTTTAAACCTTGGCGTGCTACGTCACGCGCCTGTGCAGTGCAGACCCTTCTCCCCGGGCAGAGTTTTAAAAAAAAGACTTTTTCTACCCAAGTTCTTCTCTCCCTTCTCAGCTGCTTGCTTCGATTGAAACAAGAACCATTGAAACCATTCTCTTTTTAAACCTTGGCGCGCTACGTCACGCGCCTGCGCAGTGCAGACCCTTCTCCCCGAGCAGTGACATCTCCTCTGTACCTACTCCCCAGCACCTTAAACCTGTGTCCAATTGTGGCAACCATTTCAGCTCTGGGAAAAAGCCTCTGACTATCCACACAATCAATGCCTTTCATCATCTTATAGACCTCTATCAGGTCACCTCTCATCCTCCATCGCTCCAAGGAGAAAAGGCAGAGTTCACTCAACCTGTTTTCATAAGGCATGCTCCCCAATCCAGGCAATATCCTTGTAAATCTCCTCTGCATCCTTTCTATGGTTTCCACATCCTTCCTGTATTGAGGCGACTGGAACTGAGCACAGTACTCCAAGTGGGGTCTGACCAGGGTCCTATATAGCTGCAAAATTACCTCTTGGCTCCTAAATTCAGTTCCACGATTGATGAAGGCCAATACACCGTTTGCTTTCTTAACCACAGAGTCAATCTGTGCAGCAGCTTTGAGTGTCCTATGGACTCGGACCCCAAAATCCCTCTGATCCTCCACATTGCCAAGACTCTTATCATTAATACTATATTCTGCCATCATATTTGACCTACCAAAATGAACCACTTCACACTTCTCCACATTCACTCTGTCTAGGCCTTTCAATATTCAATAGGTTCCAATGAGAACCCCACAATCTTCTAATCTCCTGTGAATACAGGCCCAGGGCCATCAAATGCTCCTCACATGTTAACCCTTTCATTCTTGGGATAATTCTCATGAGCCTCATCTGGACCCTCTCCAATGCCAACACATATTTTCTTAGGGAGGGGGTCAAAATTGCTCACAATTCTTTAAATATGGTCTGACCAATACCTTACACAGACTCAACATTACATCCTCGCTTTTGTATTTTAGTCCTCTTGAAATGTATGCTAACATTACACTTGCCTTCCTTACCACTGACTCAGCCTGCATGTTAACATTTAGGGAATTCTGCACGAAGACTCCCAAGTCCCTTTGCGCTTCTGATTTTTGAATTTTCTCCTCATTTAGAAAGTAGTCCATGCTTTTATTCCTTCTACATGACCATACACTTCCTTACACTCTATTCACTTGTGTGCTCACTCTGCCAATCTGTCTAAGTCCTCTGCAGACACCCTGCTTCCTGAACACTACCTGCCCCTCGACCTATCTCCATATCATCTGTAAACTTGACCACAAATCCAAATAATGTGAAAAGCAGCGTTCCCACACTGAGCTCTGCTACACAGCACTAGTCACCAGCAGCCAACCAGAAAAGGCCCCCTTCATTCCCAATCTTTGCCTCCTGCCTGTCAGCCAATGTTCTGCCCATGCTAGTATCTTTCCTGTAATACCGTGGTCTCTTACCTTGTTAAGCAGCCTCATGTGCGGCACGTTGTGAAAGACGTTCTGAAAATCCAAATAAACAACATCCACTGACTCTCCTTTCTCTCTCCTGCCTGTTACTCCCTCAAAGAATTCTAACAGATTTGTCAGGCAAGATTTCCCCTGAAGGAACCCATGCTGACTTTGGCCTATTTTGTCATGAGCCTCCAAATATCCTGAAACCTCATCCTTAACAATAGATTACAACGTTTTTCCACCCTCTGAAGTCAAGCTAACGTAGCCTATAATTTCCTTTCTTTGGCTTCCCTCCCTTCTTAAAGAATGGAATGATATTTGCAATTTTCAGTTTTCCTTTCCTCCAGAACTATTCCAGAATCCAGTGATTTTTGAAATGTTTCCACAACCTCTTCAGCTACCTTTTTCAGAACACTGGGGTGCAGACCATCTAGTCCAGGTGACGTATCTACCTTCAGACTTTTCAGCTTCCTAACACCTTCTCTTTAGTAATAGTAACAACATTCACTTCTGCTCCCTTACACTCTTGCACTTTTGACATTTTGCTAGTGTCTTCCATAGTGAAGACTGATGCAAAATACTTATTAAGTTCACCCACCATTTCTTTTGTCCAGCATTACTACCTCTCGAGCGTCACTTTACAGCAGTCCGATATCCACTCTCACCTCTCTTTTACTCTTTACATATCTGAAAAGAAGTTTTATATCTTCTTTTATATTATTACTTATATTTTATATTATTGCCTAGCTTACCTTCATATTTCATCTTTTCTCTCTTTGTGGCTTTTTAATTGCTTTCTGTTAATTTTTAAAAGCTTCCCAATCCTTGACCTTCCCACTAATATTTGCTATATTAAATGCCCTCTCTTTTGCTTTCATGCTGTCTTTGACTTCCCTTGTCAGCTACGTCTTCCTTACCCTCCATTTGGAATACTTCTTCACCTTTGAGATGTATCTTTCCTGTGCCTTCCAAATTGCTCCCAGAATCTCTAGCCATTTCTGTTTTGTCATTATCTCTTCCAGTCAACAGGCATGATCTTCTCTCATGCCTCTGTAATTCCCTTTACTCCACTATAATACTGAATCATCTGGTTTTAACTTCTCCTCAAACTGCAGAGTGAATTCTATCATATTATGATCACTGCCTCCTAAGGGTTCCTCTACCTTCAACTCTCAAATCAAATCTGGGTCATTACGTAACAGCTAATTCAGAATTGCTATTTCGCTAGTGGGCTCAATGACAAGCTGCTCTAAAAAGCCATCTCGTAGGCATTCTACAAATTTCCTCTCATGGGGTCCAACACCAACCTGAGTCTTGTACCTTCACCCTTTTTGATTTTGGGCCCACGTTACACTTTAACTCACCCCACTGACTGCAATTTTCCCCTACCATCTGCCTGTCCTTCCTCACAGTCTCACTACACACTGCATCTGTTTGTATACCATGTGCCCCATTCTTTGTCCTGTCTCTCTGGTTCCCATTCCCTTGACAAATTATTTTAAACCCTCCCCAACAGCTCTAGAAAACCCATCCACAAGGATAGTTGTCCACATTTGTTCATGTGTAACCCATCCTTTTTGCATAGGCCATGCCTTTCCCAGAAGAGATTCTAATGATCTATAAATCTGAAATCCTACCCTCTGCACCAATTCTTCAGCCAACATTCATTGCCAAGTCATCCTATTCTTACCCTCACTGGTCTGTGGCACAGACAGCAATCCAGAGATTACTACCTTGGAGGTCCTGCTTTTCTGCTTTCTACCAAACTCTCTAAATTCTCTTTTCAGGACCTCCTCCATTTACCTGCCTATGCCGTTGGTACCAATATGTAGCACGACTTCTGACTGTTCACCCTCCCCCTTTAGAATGCTGTGGACCAGATCCAAGACATCCCTGACCCTTGGCACCTGGGAGGCAACATGCCATCTGGGTGTCTCTTTCATGTCCACAGAATCTGCTGTCTGGGCTGCTAATTGTGAAATTCCCCCACCCCCATCTCTACTGCACTCTCTCCCCCCCCCCCCCCCACAGCCAGACTCAGTGGCAGAGTTCAGGTGTCTGCAGCTTTCCCTTGATTCCCCCCAGCAGTATCCAAAGCGGTATACTTATTATTGAGGGGAACGGCCACACGGGTGCTCTGCTTTGGCTGCCTATTCCCATTCCCTCTCCTGACTGTCACCCAGGTAGCTGCTTCCTGTAACAGTAATGACTACCCTCCCGTAGCTGCAATCTATCACCTCCTCAGTGTCTCCTATGAGCCTAAGGTCCTCCACCTACAGTTCCAATTCCTTAACATGGTCTCTAAGGAGCTGCAGCTTGGTGCACTGTGCAGATGTAGTTATCAGGGAGACTGGAGGTCTTCTAAAGTTCACATACCCCACACAAGGATCTTCAGAGGATCTGTCCTGGGTCTAGCACGTAAATGCCATTATGAAGAAAGCACAATAGCGCCTCTACTTCCTTAGAAAGCCTACAAAAATTGGTGAATGCAACCCAGTTCATCACAGTAAAAGCCCCTCCCCACCACTGAGCACATTTACAAAGTGCACAGCTGCAAGAAAGCACCATTCTTCATTAAGGATCCTCACTATTTGGGACATGCTCTCTTCTCACTGGTGCCATCCGGAAGGAGGCACAGAAACCTCAGGACCCTCACTACCAGGAGTAGTTATTACCCCTCAACCATCAGGCTCTTGAACCAGAGGGGATAACTTCACTAAACTTCACCTGCCCCATTGCTGAACCGTTCCCACAATCTACGGACTCACTTTCAAGGGCTCTTCATCGCATGTTCTCAATATTTATGTTCTCACTTGCTTATTTATTTGTTTGTTTGCTTGTTTGTTTGTTTGTTTATTTATTTATTGTTTGCTCATTGCTTATTTATTTATTTGTTTGTTTGTTTATTTATTTATTTTTGTTACTATCATTTTTTTCTTTCTCTTTGTATTTGCACAGTTTGTTGTCTTTTGCACATTGGTTGTTTGTCTGTCCTGTTGGGGGCAGCCCTTCATAAATTCTATTGTGTTTCTTGGATTTACTGTGTATGCCAGCAAGAAAATGAATCCCAGCGTTGTATATGGTGACCATATGTACTTTGATAATAATTTTACTTTGAGCAGACTGGCACCTCCTGTGTAGTAACTGTTCTCTAGTTCTGGTACCGCCTTTCCCCCCTGCCCGCACAAGGCAAAACTCAAGAATATTCCCCTGTGGTTCTAGCAAGTCAAGAAGTTTCATGATGGAGGAGGGGATAAACATTTCAGCTGAAAGAAGGGCTGTCAAGCAGGAAGAATGGCAGCAGTGTGTACCAGCTCCAAAATGCAAGACTTCTCTACCATCATTCCCAAGTCCATAGCATCCCCTGCCCAGAAGGTCAAAGGCAGCAGATGCATAAGAACTACAACTAGTACATTCCCCTTCAACATCACCTACTTTGTAATTATAGTTCCATGCCTTCAACATCATTAGGTGTAAGTCCTCGATCTCCCTCTGTCAGTAGCACTGTTCAGCTGGTTGTTTTGTCTTGTTCAAGCTGGAGCAGATCCAGTGTCATAGTTCCCCCGAGAAGAGAATTCCAAAAATTCCTTACCCTTTGAGAGAAGGAATTCTTCTTTCTATCTGCCTTATTTGGAAGTTCCCTATTTAATATTTGAGGGAAGACATCCTACTGGCACAGATTCCGCTGATCCCCCTCAGAAAGTCACATCACATTCTTCTCAAGTTCAAGTTTCAGTTTGCCTACCTGAGCAACAGGTCCACAGCAGATGCCTTCTCACTGGCTCTTCATTCAACTCTGGACTATCTTGTCAACACAGATCCAAACATCAGAATGCTCTTTATCGACTACAGCTCAGCATTCAATACTATCATCTCCTCAAAACTAATCAGTAAGCTTCAAGACCTTGGCCTCAATGCATCTTTGTGCAATTGGATCCTGGATCTCTTCACTTGTAGACCCCTGACAGCTCGGATTGGCAAAAACATCTTCTCCAGGATCTCCATCATCACAGGCACACAACAAGGATGTGTGCTTAGGTCTCTGCTCTACTTGTTTTACAATTATGTGGCTAAGCCCAGCTCCAATGCCATATTTAACTTTGCTGATGACACCACTGTTGTTGGCCGAATCAAAGGTGGTGATGAATCAGCGTATAGCAGGGATATTGAAAATCTGGCTGAGTGGTGCCACGACAACAACCTCTCACTCAATGTCAGCCAGACCGAGGAGCAGACTATTGACTTCAGGAGAAGGAAACCTGAGTTTCATGAGCCAGTCTTCATTCGGAGGATCAGAAGTGGAGAGGATCAACAATTTTTAAGTTCTTGGTGTTATCATTTCTGAGGACCTGTCCTGTCCCAATACGTATGATTCGATGTTTCGGGCTGAAACCCTTCATCAGGACTGGAAACATCAACTGTTTATTCCACCTCGTAGATGCTGCCTGAGCTGCTGAGTTCCTCCAGCACGTTGTGTGTGCTGCCCCAGCACTGTATGCAATATTCAGGTCTAATCTTACTGACACAATCACTATAGTTATAAGACATCTTGAGTTTTATTCTCCAACATTCTACTTTCTCTCCAGTTGTTTGGTGTACGGCATGTTTCACAAATTTTTTTTATGACAGAGTATGAGGCCATTTGGCCCATCGAGTCTATGGCAGCTCTCAGACATTCAGGTTTCTTGCCACTAGCATAAGCTGTGAAATTCGTTGTTTTGTATCAGCGGTAGAGTGCAGACATGACAAATTACTAAATGTTACAATAAAAGTTAAATAAATGAGTAACGCAAGAGAGGACTAGCGAGGTGGTGTTCATCAGTTTATGGACTGTTCAGTAGTCTGAAGGCAGAGGGGAAGAAACTGTTCCTAAAATATTAAGAGTAGGTCTTCAATTTCCAGTTACTCCTCCCTGTTGGTAGTACTGTGAAGCAGGCATAATTTCAGATTGGAGGCATGTACAGCTTTCTCACCCCTTCTCTTTTCCTCACATGAGCATCATCTCTCTCTGATGCTTCTCCACCTCCTCCCTTTCTCTCCTGGTCCACTCTCCTCTCCTATCAGATGTCTTCTTCTTCAGACCTTTACCTCTTCCACCTATCCACTCCCAGCTTTTTACTTCTACTCCACCTCCTCCATCCTCCCACCACCCATCTCCCTCTTACATGCCAGCTTATACTTTGTTCCCTCCCTCACCTTCTTATTCTGGCTTCTGACCCCTTCCTTTCCAGTCGTGTTGAAGGGTCTTGGCCCTAAATGTCAACAGTTTATTCCCCTCTGTAGGTGCTGCTGACCTGCTCAGTTCCTCCAGCATTTTGCACACCATTCTGTCAACTTGCTGTTTGAGGATCGTTCTGGCTCTGCAGGTACTTTTCCTTATGCTGTGCTCCATCTACCAATCTTTTGCCTGGTCATTGAACCTACTTCAGTGATCCACTGTTTTCCCATTTGCCTTTGTATCACCAGCAAATCTGGCTGCAATGCAAGCTCTCATTCTAGCTGAGAGCCAGTACTGACCCTCATGACATCCTGCGAGGACAACTTACCAACTGGAAGTAACTAATTTATCTTGACTCTGTTTTCTACTCCTCAACCAATCCTCTAATTACCCCTAACTCTGAGCTTTATCCTTGTGCTGTAACCACTAAAATGGCATCTTACTCAATGCCTTTGGAAACACAGAACATAGCACAGCACAGTACAGCTCAGTACAGACCTTTTGGCCCATGATGCTGTGCCGTCTTTTAACCGTAAGAGCAATCTAACCAGTTTTCTTCAGCATAACTCCATTTTTTGATCATCCATTTATCGATATAGGAATCTCTTCAATGTCCCTAATGTATCTGCCTCTGCCACCATCCTTGGCAGGGCATTCCATGCACCCACTACCCTCTGTGTGACAAACTTAGCTCTGATATCCCACCCAGATTTTCCTCTTATCACCTTAAAATTATACCCTCTCATATTAGCTATTTCCATCCAGGGAAAAGTCTCAGACTGTTAACTCGATCTGTGCCTCTTATTATGGGTAGTCTTTTAAAATTCACGCTACATCAAACTTCATCTTCCTCTGTCTATACAACCTCATGGCTCCCTGACTTATTCTGGAAGTTCTGAACCTGCACTGCTGGACATTCTCTCTTCTCTCGTCTCCCCTCTGGCAAAAGATACAAAAGCCTGAAAGCATGTATCACCAAGCTCAAGGACAGCTACGATCTCACAAATCTTTCTAAAGTAAGATGGACCCACAACCTACCTCGTTATGATCTTGCACTTCACCGTTTATCTGCACCGCACTTTCCCTGTAGCTGTTACACTTCATTCTGCATTGTGTTATTGTTTTACCTTGTTCTGCCTTAATGATCTGATTGATGTTTCTGGCCGAGACCCTACTTCAGGACTGATGTGTCCCACTGAAGGGCCTCAGCTCGAAATGCTGACTTTACTCCCCTCCATAGATGTTGCCTCACCTGGTAAGTTATTCCAGCGTTTTGTGTGTTACTCTAGATATCCAGCATCTGCAGAATCTCTTGTGTTTATAGCTTAGCAAGCATGAAGGGCAAAGGAAAAGAACATATTAATAGACTCCTGAGCTGATGTAAACAATGCTAATTAATTAATTGGTCGTTTTTCTGAGCCCATGTTTGCCTTTGCTCTCATGGCTGGATATTGGCTGCCACTGTGTGACAGGAATCTCTCTCTGTAATAACCGTAGTACGAAGGCCTCACTTCCATGGAGATGTATAGAAAATGGGGTTAGTCTGATTTTCCGTACCAGTTGGTAACGTCAAATCCATTAGGTGGTCTCACAGTGAAGGACAGAGGCTTGAGAAGGAATTGTTGCTGAATTGTCTCTGGACTTTTGTTGGGCTCTTGTTCATTTACTTGTCTACATGTTTCATGACAGTCTCCTTGTAGTTATGAGTTGTTTTCTTCCCCCAGCATTATTGAGCTGCCCTCTCTGAGTCTCAGCATGCTCTGAGCTGCCATTAGTCACTGTCCACTGCTTCTCCACAATTAGTATTTTGTATTTCCTCCTTCTTTCGGGCTGCGAATGTTTGCCTTCAATCTCCTAATTAAACTTTGTCCAAGGCAAGCTGTGAACATGCTATCTCAGTCTTTCTTCTTTCAAATGAGTAGCTCTTTGTTTTAATCACATCAGGTGTTGGCTTGCTCTGCCTTTAGTTAATCTGCTAGCTCGGCCTGTGATGTATTCCCCTTTGGACACCTGTTTCTCTGGAGCAAGACCTTGCTCTGCCAGACCTGTGTGGTATTCTAATTCCAGTCAGCTGGTCACATTGCCATGGAACTTTGTTGTTGCTCAGTTGTTAAGTCGAGTCCGACTCTTTGTGACCTCATGGACCACAGGGTAGATTGCCAGGCCTTTTTTCCACGCAGATACTGCTGTGCCCAGGTTGGGACCCGGCTGGGTTTGAACTCAGGACCATCTGCCTTGAAGCCCAGTGCTGATGCCACTACACCACCAGCTGGCCCACCATGTAATTACCACATCCAAAAAGGACAAGACTCATGTCACACCAAAGGGATTGACTTAAAGACGGTTTAAAAGCCCTCTTAGAAAAAAAAGTATTCCTGGCTCCTGGCCTGTGAGGAAGGAGCATTAAGGATATCTGCAAGAACCTTCAATATGTTAGGAAACCCATGAAAAATCAAAGCCAAAACTGAGGGTATTGTCATCTGCACAATACATGTAAGCACGGGTGCATTGAAAAACTTACTTGCAGCTCGATCATAAGCAAATAGCATCAGGTAAGCAGCATCCATAAGAAAAAGATAAATCAAACACAATTTTTACAAGAAAGAACACAATTAGAATAAATAAATTAAAGACCATTTTAGTGCAAAGTGATCACAATGGTCATCGTGTTACCAAGCTAATGGTTAAGGTTATGCTGCTTGGTTGATGGGAAGTGAGTGCTCTTAGAAGCAGTGGAAGGGGTGCAGCCTCTCACAAACCCATCCCTCACAACTGTCCTGTCACATACCCTGAACAACTCACAAACCCATCCCACACGACTACCCTGTCATGTACCCTCAGTAGATATTTCAGCCTCAGTGGTCGAGATCAGAACATGAAGAACAGTGTTGGCAACTGTTCTGACAGGTTGTCCAAGAAGAGCATGATTACCCCTCTCCAGCATCCTCTCTGAGTTCAGCAGCGGAGCGTGGGATGAGTATCAGGGATTGCCCCTCCAGCTGCACAGCCCCACTGTCTTTAGGCCTACTGAGCAAACAACTCAGGTAGGGCTGGAGGCCACTGCATCAAGTGTGACCAAAACTCTGAGTGATTGCTGATTATAGAACACTACAGCACGGTACAGAGATGCACCCAGCCGAAGCTGGCTTCCGGGGCTCAGACACCCTAACACTCCGGAGTATGGATAGCTGGCACGGCCTCTGTAAGGGTTCAGGACTGTCCTGCTAATTGGCAATCACGTCTTGGGCGTACTTAATGAGCACCTGAAAAGAATGGAACATCAGTGCTCAATCTTAAGCCCAACTAGTGATAGTGTTTGTTTTGTGCTCAGATCCAGTTTGATACCGTGTCTCAATCCTTGCTTCGGATCCCAGAATCTGGCTCCAAGCCATCCTTGTCGAGGACTCTCATTACCGTATGGCTGAGCCAGTATGGTTCCAGTGGAGCATTAGAGCCTTAAATCCATTGTGACCAGCCACAGCCAAAGGAATTGCTGAGCCTCTGGCAATGATCTTTGCATCCTCAATGAGGACAGAAGAGGTTTCAGAGGATTGGAGGGTGGTGGATGTTTTTCCCTTATTCAAGAAAGGGAGTAGGGATAGCCCAGGAAATTATAGACCAGTGAGTCTTACTTCAGTGGTTGGTAAGTTGATGGAGAAGATCCTGAGAGGCAAGATTTATGAATGTTTGGAGAGGTATAATATGATTAGGAATAGTCAGCATGGCTTTGTCAAAGGCAGGTCGTGCCTTATGAGCCTGATTGAATTTTTTGAGGATGTGACTGCCGTAGATGTAGTGTATATGGATTTTAGCAAGGCATTTGATGTTACCCAATGTAAGGCTTATTGAGAAAGTAAGGAGGCATGGGATCCAAGGGGACATTGCTTTGTAGATTCAGAACTGGCTTGCCCACAGAAGGCAAAGAGTGGTTGTAAACGGAGGCCGGTGACAAGTGGTGTGCCTCAGGGATCTGTTCTGGGACCCCTACTCTTTGTGTTTTTTATAAATGATCTGGATGAGGAAGTGGAGGGATGGGTTAGTAAGTTTGCTGATGATACAAAGGTTGGAGGTGTTGTGGATAGTGTGGAGGTCTGTCAAAGGTTACAACGGGACATTGATAGGATGCAAAACTGGGCTGAGAAGTGGCAGATAGAGTTCAACCCAGGTAAGTGTGAGGTGGTTCATTTTGGTAGGTCAAATATGATGGCAGAATATAGCATTAATGGTAAAACTCTTGGTAGTGCGGAGGATCAGAGGGATCTTGGGGTCCAAGTCCATAGGACACTCAAAGCTGCTATGCAGGTTGCCTCTGTGGTTAAGAAGGCATACAGTGCATTGGCCTTCATCAACCGTGGGATTGAGTTTAGGAGCCGAGAGGTAATGTTGCAGCTATACAGGACCCTGGTCAGTTCCCACTTGGAGTACTGTGCTCAATTCTGCTCGCCTCACTACAGGAAGGATGTGGAAACCATAGAAAGGGTGCAGAGGAGATTTACAAGGATTGGGGAACATGCCTTATGAGAATAGGTTGAGTGAACTCGGCCTTTTCTCCTTGGAGCGACGGAGGATGAGAGGTGACCTGATAGAGGTGTATAAGATGATGAGAGGCATTGATCATGTGGATAGTTAGAGGCTTTTTCCCAGGGTTCAGATGGCTAGCACGAGAGGGCATAGTTTTAAGGTGCTTGGAAGCAGGTACAGAGGAGATGTCACGGGGAGGTTTTTTACGCAGAGAGTGGTGAGTGAGTGGAATGGGCTGCCGGCGGCGGTGGTGGAGGTGGAAATGATAGGGTCTTTTAAGAGACTCCTGGATGGCATCAAGGAGCTCAGAAAAATAGAGGGCTATGGGTAAAGCCTAGTTAGTTCTAAGGTAGGGACATGTTCGGCACAGCTTTGTGAGCTGAAGAGCCTGTATGGTGCTGTAAGTTTTCTATGAATTCCAGATTGAGCCTGGAGATACACGACCTCCAGGTTTCCATTTGTCAAGTTTTGTAAGAAGGAAGTCAGAGTTGCTTGGGAGAACCAGTCAGTCACTCTGCAGGGCCAGTATATCTCAGGAGAGTCTGTCTGTCGGTCTGCTGGGCCAGTCTGTTTTCCAGCTCCAGAGGTATTCAACGGTGACCCAGCTTCTTGCCAATGCTAATCAGTGTTTGAACTCCAGCCGCCCCAGTTACCTTTGGAGAGTGGAAAGGTGGCCTTCATTATCTCTCTTCTGACTGGAAGAGTCCTGGCCTGGACCACCACGCATCGTGATTGTAAGTCAGAGATTTGCTTGGATTCAGAGGAATTCATGGCCACCATGAGGAAGGTGTTCCTTCACCTGTTGGAGTCAGCCGAGCCTCAGACAGCCTGATGAGGATTCGACGGGGTGGATGGTCAGTGGCTGACTACACAATTGAATTTTGGACCTTAGCCCAAGAGAGTGGCCGGAACAGGGAGACTTTGGCCACTCTGTACTGCCGTGGACTCCGAGATCCCCTCGCCCTGGGAGAGCCAGCTGAGAACTTAGTGGGGGCTCTGGTCAACCAGTCCATCCATCTCGATAATCACTTGACAGAGTGAAAGTCGGACCATTTCAGGAGGGCAAAGAGAGCCCGGTCCCAAAGCATCACAGTTCTGCTCCCCAACCTCAGACCATGACCAGTCCGTCCCCTGCTCATGTTCCAGTCAAACCCTGCAGGTCAGCTGCACTGGACTCTCTGCTGATGACAGGTCCCGGCATCGGAGTCAAGGCAGCACAGTAGAGGCCCTTCGGCAATGCAAGGTCGCTGTTCTCACTGTGGGGGGGGGGGGGGAGGTCACCAGGCTGCAAGTCTCAGGAAACTGCTAAGGCCATCCTGTGTCAGAAGGACAGTGACAGTAGCAGCCACTACCCCCAATCCCACAGATTCTGGTTTCACCTGGGGTAAGAATCCAAGGCAGTTGAATGAAGTATTTTATGGACTTGGAGGCACAGGGTAATTTTCTGGATTTATAAAACACCTGTTGGTTTGACATACCGCTGCAAGAGTTAATCCAGTCCTGGCCTGCAATTGTCTTGGATGGCCGACTGCTAGGATCGGGCAGATTCAGCAACAGACTGTGTTTGCAGATGAGGATAAGAGATCATGTGGAAGAGATTAGTTTCTATATTAGTGATTCTCCACTCATACCCCTGAACCTTGGCTACCCTTGGCTGTCCCAGCATAACCCATCTGTGGACTGGAGGGAAGGGAGAATCACTGCTTGGTCCAGTCATTGTAAAAGGGTTTGTTTGCAATGTGGGGTTCCGACCCCCAGACTCTTTAAAGACCAATGACTAACAAGGGGGTGGCCTTCAGAGCAAGATAACCTGAAGCCTTCTGGAGACCTGGTCCTACCCTCAAACACAGGCAAGCTGGTCCCGGCCAGTGGGACTACGTGAGTCCCGACTCTGTCTAGTTGGGGTCGCATGGGAACTAGAGAAAGGTAATCTCTGGTTCAGGAGATGCCCGAGCAGTCTGAAACACTTGCAGCCAAGCCTAAGCAACCCAGCCACCAGGTCTCGAGGAAAGGAGAGCCTCCTGTATGTAGATTCTTGAAGCCTATTCCCATTGGGGTGGGGGCAAGGACCATCTGTAACTGCCATCACCTGAGGATACAGATGGGGATCTGTACTCTGATTTGCTCATAGTTTCTGCAAATGGGTTTTGTGAAGCTAGGGCCCTAAGACCCTAAAGATCAATCCCACCTTCCACATCTCTAAATTAAAACCTGTCTGCACCAGCCTTTAGCCCTGCCACCAGCCAGGCTTATCGATGGGGAACGGGTGTTCACGGTGAGATAACCTTTGGGTTCACAAACTGTCCAGGGTTTTCAGCAATACTTCGTGAACTGGAAAGGATTCATTCCCCAGGAAAGGAGCTGGGTTTCTGAAAGAGACATCTTGGATCCGGCTTTCATCCGTGACTACCATCGCTGCCTCTCCGAGCAGTCAGGGCCGTCAAGAATCGGCCACAGGGGAGGGGGTCCTGTCACAAAACGCACCCAACCATGCCGGCTTCCGGGGTTTAGACGCTCTAACTTTCCGGAGTACAGATAGCTGGTGCGGCCCTTTAAGGGTTCAGGACCATCCCGCTAGTTGACAGTCATGCTTTGGGTGCCAAGAATTGAGTATTTAAAGAGCACCCGAGCAGAGCCTCACTGCTCAATTGTAAGCCCAACCAGTGATATCGTCAAGTGTTTGTTTTGTGCTCAGTGCTTGATCCAGTTTGATACTGCGTCTCAATCCTGGCTGTAGATACTCCAGCATTTGGGTCCAAGCTACTCTCATCAACGATTCTTGTCACACCTTCAGCCAACTTTTTAACCTACTCTGAGATCAATCCGACATAATCCTCCATTTTTCTATCATCCATGTGGCTATCTAAGAGTTTTTAAACGCCTCACTCAGATGTATCTGCCTCTGTTGCTAACCTAGCGGGGCATTCCACACACTCACCACTCTCTGTGTAAAGTACTTAACCCTGACACTTCCCCCCGCCCGACATACTTTCCTCCAATCACCTTAGAATCACACCTTGAGAAAAGTCTCTGGCTGTCCACTCGATCTCTGCCTCTTGTCACGAGGGCACTGAAGCCAAGAAGGCATTTTTACCCAGTGAAAGTGTCAGTGTCGTGACCCACTACATGCAGTTCGACCTCAAGTTACTTCAGTGATACCCATTATCATCGGTAAACAACACAGTACAGGGTATTCATCAAAGTGGCATCACAGGTGCACAGGGTGGTGAAGAAGGCATTTGGTATGCTGACCTTCATGGTCAGGGCACTGAATACAGGACTTGGATTGTGATATTACAATTGTGCAGTTCATTGATGAGATCACATGCACTTCTGGTCACCCCAATAGAGGAAGTATGCTGCAGAAAAGGTCCACAGGGATGCTGGCATCTCTCTGACCCTGCACTCATTTCCAGAGACATGGACAGTAAAGAAACTAACATAAAATTATTGTTTATTGACTACAGTTCTGCCTTCAAGACTAAATTCCAAGCAACCTCATCTCCAAATTCCTATTTAGTATTTCAGTAATATTTGAGTAATATAGTAAATATTACTATTATAGTAATATAGTAAATATTACTAGTAAATATTACGGGAGGAGAAGATGGTGATGCGACACAGCGCGCACAGCTCTCCGGTAAAATGATAACGTATTTGTAACTAGGATGCCGTGCACAATTCTGATTTGATGGAGACAGACGTGAGAAGCACAGAGGAACATCTGGAGAAACTTCTGAAATGCCTGGTTCACTGCCACTGCTACTGTGCGATCTAGAATCTCTGGAGGGAAGGCCCCAAAATCCCCGGCTTTGCCTGCTGCTGGCGACCAAGGCTGAGGTCGAAGCGTTCGGATAGAGAAGGTGCTTGGTACTCGGTGTTGGAGGGCTGGTCGGAGGCTCGAAGTTTTTGGATGACTCAGAGTCGGACTGTGGTCGGGCATGGCAGGGAGAGTTTTCTTCCTTCTCCCGTCTGCATGAGATGTGGGACTTCCGAGAGACTTTGAACTTTTTACTGTGCCCAAGGTCTGTTCTTCATCAAGTTATGGTATTGTTGCACTGTTGTAACTATATGTTATAATTATGTGGTTTTTGCTAGTTTTTCGGTCTTGGTCTGTCCTGTGTTTCTGTGATATCACATCGGAGGAATATTGTATCATTTCTTAATGCATGCATTACTAAATGACAATAAAAGAGGACTGTGTGTCCTCATAATCTAATAATCTAAATATATTGTTTGATTAAGCATTCTTGTTCATTTAAATAATCCACATGGGTTATAAATGAGTGAGGCCTCGGTCAGTCAGGGCTGACCATGGATGCTGCGTCCCAGATACGCAAGCCAGTGCAGTACGATATGGAGAGTGAGCTGGTGCCCATGTAGCAAACTCTCCCTCTCCACGCATCTGTGGAATGGCTGATACTGATACAGTTTGGTACCAGCAGTGTCGCAGGAGTTGCCAGTCAGCATTGAACTCAACGTAGGATTATATAAAGATAAGTGAATTTCATACATCATGATGCTACCAAGTGATATGTGTGCAACTGCTTAAAGTAAACATGAAGTTAAACTCGCATTTCGGACTCCTGCGTATTGCTTTAATTGGTTTAATGTTTTGGAGTTACAAAGCATAACAGTGGGAATGAGATATTTTTAAAATGAACCCGAGACAGCTACCTATTTGTTGAAGTGCAACGAGGTGTTCAAGTTAAAATTCAGCACAATGAGAACTGGTTAAGTAAAAAAAAAAATGCAGTGTAGCACATGTTCTTCACAAGAGAGAAAGGGTCAGGTTTAAAAAAGGGAAGAAAACTGACAAATTCATGGGTTTATAAACATAGAAACATAGAAACATAGAAAATAGGTGCAGGAGTAGGCCATTCGGCCCTTCGAGCCTGCACTGCCATTCAGTATGATCATGGCTGATCATCCAACTCAGAACCCTGTATCTGCATTCTCTCCATACCCCCGATCCCTTTAGCCACAAGGGCCTTATCTAACTCCCCCTTAAATATAGCCAATGAACTGGCCTCAACTGTTTCCTGTGGCAGAGAATTCCACAGATTCACCACTCTCTGTGTGAAGAAGTTTTTCCTCATCTCAGTCCTAAAAGGCTTCCCCTTTATCCTCAAACTGTGACCCCTCATTCTGGACTTCCCCAACATTGGGACCAATCTTCCTGCATCTAGCCTGTCCAATCCCTTTAGGATTTTATACGTTTCAATCAGATCCCCCCTCAACCTTCTAAATTCCAATGAGTATGAGCCTAGTCGATCCGGTCTTTCATCATAGGAAAGTCCTGCCATCCCAGGAATCAATCTGGTGAACCTTCTTTGTACTCCCTCTATGGCAAGGATGTCTTTCCTCAGATTAGAGGACCAAAACTGCACACAATACTCCAGGTGTGGTCTCACCAAGGCCTTGTACAACTGCAGTAGTACCTCCCTGCTCCTGTACTCGAATCCTCTTGCTATAAATGCCAGCATACCATCCGCCTTTTTCACCGCTTGCTGTACCTGCATGCCCACTTTCAATGACTGGTGTATAATGACACCCAGATCTCATTGCACCTGCCCTTTTCCTAATCGGCCACCATTCAGATAATAATCTGTTTTCCTGTTTTTGCCACCAAAGTGGATAACCTCACATTTATCCACATTAAATTGCATCTGCCATGAATTTGCCCACTCACCTAACCTATCCAAGTCACCCTGCATCTTCTTAGCATCCTCTTCACAGTTAACACTGCCGCCCAGCTTCGTGTCATCCGCAAACTTGGAGATGCTGCATTTAATTCCCTCATCCAAGACATTAATACATATTGTAAACAACTGGGGTCCCAGCACTGAGCCTTGCAGTACCCCACTAGTCACTGCCTGCCATTCTGAAAAGGTCCCGTTTATTCCCACTCTTTGCTTCCTGTCTGCCAACCAATTCTCTATCTACATAAATACCTTACCCCCAATACCGTGTGCTTTAAGTTTGCACACTAATCTCCTGTGTGGGACCTTGTCAAAAGCCTTTTGAAAATCCAAATATACTACATCCACTGGTTCTCCCCTATCCACTCTACTAGTTACATCCTCAAAAAATTCTATGAGATTCGTCAGACATGATTTTCCTTTCACAAATCCATGCTGACTTTGTCCAATGATTTCACTGCTTTCCAAATATGCTGTTATCACATCTTTGATAACTGACTCTAGCATTTTCCCCACCACCGATGTTAGGCTAACCAGTCAAAAATCCCCGGTTTCTCTCTCCCTCCTTTTTAAAAAAGTGGGGTTACATTACCCACCCTCCAATCCTCAGGAACTAGTCCAGAATCTAAAGATTTTTGAAAAATTATCACTAATGCATCCACTATTTCTTGGGCTACTTCCTTAAGCACTCTGGGATGCAGACCATCTGGACCTGGGGACTTATCTGCCTTTAATCCCTTCAATTTACCTAACACCACTTCCCTACTAACATGTATTTCCCTCAGTTCCTCCATCTCACTGGACCCTCTGTCCCCTACTGTTTCCGGAAGATTATTTATGTCCTCCTTAGTGAATACAGAACCAAAGTAATTATTCAATTGGTCTGTCATGTCCTTGCTCCCCATAATCAATTCACTTGTTTCTCTCTGTAGGGGACCTACATTTGTCTGAACCAATCTTGTTCTTTTCACATATCTATAAAAGCTTTTACAGTCAGTTTTTATGTTCCCTGCCAGTTTTCTCTCATAATCTTTTTTCCCCTTCCTAATTAAGCCCTTTGTCCTCCTCTGCTGAACTCTGGATTTCTCCCAGTCCTCAGGTGAGTCACTTTTTCTGGCTAATTTGAATGCTTCTTCTTTGGAATTGATACTATCCCTAATTTCCCTTGTCAGCCATGGGTGCACTACCTTCCTTGATTTATTCTTTTGCCAAACTAGGATGAACAATTGCCGTAGTTCATCCATGCGATCTTTAAATGCTTGCCATTGCATATCCACCGTCAACCCTTTAAGTGTCATTTGCCAGTCTATCTTAGCTAATTCACGTCTCATACCTTCAAAGTTACCCCTCTTTAAGTTCAGAACCTTTGTTTCTGAATTAACTATGTCACTCTCCATCTTAATGAAGAATTCCACCATATTATGGTCACTCTTACCCAAGGGGCCTCTCACGACAAGATTGCTAATTAACCCTTCCTCATTGCTCAATACCCAGTCTAGAATAGCCTGCTCTCTAGTTGGTTCCTCGACATGTTGGTTCAAAAAACCATCCCGCATACATTCCAAGAAATCCTCTTCCTCATCACCCTTACCAATTTGGTTCACCCAATCCATATGTAGATTGAAGTCACCTATTATAACTGCCGTTCCTTTATTGCACACATTTCTAATTTCCTGTTTAATACCATCCCCAACCTCACTACTGTTAGGTGGCCTGTACACAACTCCCACCAGCGTTTTCTGCCCCTTAGTGTTATGCAGCTCTACCCATATCGATTCCGCATCCTCCTGGCTATTGTCCTTCCTTTCTATTGCGTTAATCTCCTCTCTAACCAACAATACTACCCCACCTCCTCTTCTTTCATGTCTATCCCTCCTGAATATTGAATACTGAATGTTGAGCTCCCATCCCTGGTCACCCTGGAGCCATGTCTCTGTGATCCCAACTATATCATATTCATTAATAACTATCTGCACATTTAATTCATCCACCTTGTTACGAATGCTCCTTGCATTGACACACAAAGCCTTCAGGCTCACTTTTACAACATCCTTAGCCCTTATACAATTATGTTGAAAAGTGGCCCTTTTTGATTTTTGCCCTGAATTTGCCGGCCTGCCACTTTTACTTTTCAACTTACTACTTTTTGCTTCTACCCTTATTTTACAACCCTCTGTCTCTCAGTGAGTACTGGATGATAATAATCGTAAATTTGAAAAAAAGAGCAGAAATGCCTGGCTACATTGGA
Source organism: Mobula hypostoma (assembly GCF_963921235.1). Taxonomy (NCBI): domain Eukaryota; kingdom Metazoa; phylum Chordata; class Chondrichthyes; order Myliobatiformes; family Myliobatidae; genus Mobula; species Mobula hypostoma. The sequence goes on along the minus strand of NC_086116.1, from coordinate 1,823,340 downwards.
GCAACAGATAACTGGTTCACGTATACAGAACGGGTTGAGCAGTATTTTAAAGCAAATGAAATAGCAATGAAAAACAAGTACCAATTTTGCTGAGTGCAGTGGGTTTAAAGACATACAGTTTGCTTAGGAGTTTAACTGCTTCAACTGAGGCAGTTGAAATGAGCTTTGCTGATATAGTGAAAGTAATATAAGAACATTTAGATCTGAAACCATTGTTGATTGAAGAACAAGATAGGGTTCATAAGCAGAATCAAAAGGAAGAGGATTCCATTTTGGCATACGTGGCTGAACTGGAGGTGCTGCCTGAGTATTGTCCGTTCAGTAATGGGCTTAATGATGCAGTGAAAAATAGCTTAGTTTGTAGAATCATTCAAAATGGCTCCCATTTGAAACACAACTTATGTTTGTACATTAAGAAGAGTAGTTGAAAGATCTGTATCATTGGAAACAGCAGATAAAAACACAATTGAGTTGGAGTCAGGAATGAAAGTGGATATGAACAAAATTGCAATGTCTGAACAGAAAATGGCCTGGCTGAACAAATTATATTACCATTGTGGCAGGGTCTCACACACACCAGGCCAAGACAGGTTTAAAGGCAAAACTTGCAGAAAATGCAACAAAGTAGGCCACATTCAAAGAGCATGTGGGGCAGACAAAAATAAATAGACTGCACAGGAAAGAGAAAAAGATAAAAAGTGAAGTTGCCGTTTCAAAAAGATCACTGCTGTTCATGAAAAATCTGATAATGATGAGAGTGACATTGGACTGAGTAGCCTGAGTAGAAATGAATGGCAAATTAATTAAATGGAATTGGATACTGGCTCTGCTGTTTCAGTCATTCCTCAAAATACTTGAATGGCATTTCAAAGATACTAGACTGAAGCCTGCAGATAGTTGATGGAGAAGATCCTGAGAGGCAGGATTTATGAACATTTGGAGAGGTATAATATGATTAGGAATAGTCAGTATGGCTTTTTTAAGGGCAGGTCATGCCTTACGAGCCTGATTGAATTTGTTGAGGATGTGACTAAACACATTGATGAAGGTAGAAGCGTAGATGTAATGTATATGGATTTCAGCAAGGCATTTGATAAGATACACCATACAAGGCTTATTGAGAAAGTAAGGAGGCATGGGATCCAAGGGGACATTGCTTTGTGGATCCAGAACTGGCTTGACCACAGAAGGCAAAGAGTGGTTGTAGACGGGTCATATTCTGCATGGAGATCTGTGACCAGTGGTGTGCCTCAGGGATCTGATCTGGGACCCCTACTCTTCGTGAATTTTATAAATGTCCTGGATGAGGAAGTGGAGGGATGGGTTAGTAAGTTCACTGATGACACAAAGGTTGGAGGTAGTGTGGATAGTGTGGAGGGTTGTCAGAGGTTACAGTGGGACATTGATGGGATGCAAAACTGGGCTGAGAAGTGGCGGATGGAGTTCAACCTAGATAAATGTGAAGTGGTTCATTTTGGCAGAATATAGTATTAATGGTAAGACTCTTGGCAGCGTGGAGGATCAGAGGGATCTTGGGGTCCAAGTCCATAGGACGCTCAAAGCAGCTGCGCAGGCTTCAACTGTAACGAAAACTAATTTCCCTCGGGAATAATAAAGTATGACTATGACTATGACTATGACTATGAGGTTGTCTCTGTGGTTAAGAAGGCATACGGTGTATTGGCCTTCATCAATTGTGGAACTGAATTTAGGAGCTGAGAGGTAATGTTGCAGCTTTATAGGACCCTGGTCAGACCCCACTTGGAGTACTGTGCTCAGTTCTGGTCGCCTCACTACAGGAAGGATGTGGAAGCCATAGAAAGGATGCAGAGGAGATTTACAAGGATGTTGCCTGGATTGGGGAGCATGCCTTATGAAAACAGGTTGAGTGAACTCGGCCTTTTCTCCTTGGAGCGACGAAGGATGAGAGGTGACCTGATAGAGGTGTATAAGATGATGAGAGGCATTGATCGTGGATAGTCAGAGGCTTTTTCCCAGGGCTGAAATGGTTGCCGCAGGTTTAAGGTGCTGTGGAGTAGGTACAGAGGAGATGTCAGGGATAAGTTTTTTATGCAGAGAGTGGTGAGTGCGTGGAATGGGTTGCCGGCAACGGTGGTGGAGGTGGATGCGATAGGGTCTTTTAAGAGACTTTTTGTATAGGTACATGGAGCTTCGAAAAATAGAGGACTATGTGTAAGCTTAGTAATATCTAAGGTAGGGACATGTTCAGCATAACTCTGTGCCGAAGGGCCTGTATTGTGCTGTATGTTTACTATGTTTCTAAATCCAACTAAGAGCTTGTTCTGGAGAAAAAGATAACTCCTGTAGGAATGCTATTCGTAACAGTGAAATGCAACAACCAACAAGCCACATTTGGTTTGTATGTAGTAAAAACAGGGGGGCCAGAATTGTGGAGACGTGTTTGGCTGACACAACTACAACTTGGTTGGCAATCCATCCACCATTTGCACACCACATCCCCTGTAACAGAGTCAACTGAAAGCAAATTAAGACTGGATGATGGCACAACTGTCTCTATGCTGTACACCATGAACTGCTGCCCAACAGATGGCAAACAGATGTTGGTGCCAACCTTTGTGCCTCTAGCTGGAAAGCATATTGGACCAAGGAAGGACCATGCTGTTCAGAGGAATCAGGAAAGTGATGAAAGCCGTGATCCAACTACAACAGCTTTTGTAGGCAACACTTCAGATTTGTTAATCAGGCAGTCACTTGCAAAATGTGGCTTGGCTTTAAGCTGGAACAGAGTTCAAGAAGCTTCAGGAAAGTTGCAAACATTCGGCTTTTGTGAATATAAAGAGCCAAACTCTACTCTGTGTGCACTAAGGTTATTGCATGAACTTCAAGTGGGAGACAAAAAGCTGCTTGTAAAAGTAGATGCAAAGACCAAAGACAGAAGAGCCGGCCTGAAGGTAGCAACAGGGAGGGTCTAGAGGAGGTTCACAACAATAATTCCAGGAGTGCAAGGGTTAATGTATGAGGAGTATTTGATAACTCGGGCCCTCTTCTCAATGGAGTTTAGAAGAATGAAACCTATCAAATATTGAAAGGCCTGGAGAGCAGATAAGGAGATGTTTTCTATAGTGGGGGAGTCTGGGACCAGAGGGCACAGCCTCAGAATAGAGGGACATCCATTTAGAACAGAAATAAGGAAGAATTTCTGTCACCAGAGAGTTGTGAATCTGTGGAATTTTTTGCTGTGGAGACCAGTCATTAGGTGTATATACAACAGAGGTTGATAGGTTCTTGATTAGTCATAGCGTCAATATTTACAAGGAGAAGGCAGGAGAATGGGTTGAGAAGGATAATAAATCAGGAATGGTGGGCCATGCCATGGGCAGAATGGCTTAATCTTGTTCCTATGATTTATGCTCTTATGGTCTTAACTAAGTCTTTCTGCAGTCTCCCTACTGCAGTGTATTTAATATTTTAGTAATATTATAAACATGTTGTTTAATTAAGCATTCTTTGTTCTTTAAATAATTCATTGCAGGTTATGTGTAAAAGTTCATGAATAGCAGATCTCATTACACCACCATGTCATATATGCATGCGCCTTGCTTAAAGTGAAAACAAAACTAGGACATGTATTCCGGACTCTCCGCACTTTTCTTCCAGTTAGTCCAATATTTAGGAGTTACAAAACCTGCTTCTTCAACAATATCTGCCCCTCCACCGATCTTGTGTCTGCAAGTTTGAACATAAATTCATCAATTCCATCTATCAATCATGTATAGCGTAAAAAGAAGCAGTCCAAATCTGACCTCTACAGAGCACCACTGATCACTGCCAGCCAACTAGAAAGGGAGGCCTTTATTCTCACTCTTTGACTCCTGAGGACAGTCATTTTCCTATCCATGCCAGTCGGGTTCTTATTTTGTTTCACAGCCTCATGTGTGGCTGGTCATAGGTCTTCTGAAAATCAAAGTAAACAATATCCACTTTCTCACCTTTGTCTATCCTGCCTATTATTTCCTCAAAGACTTCTAACAGATTTATCAGCAAAATTTCCCCTTAAGGAAACCATGCTGATGTAGGCCTCCAAAGACCTTGATACCTCCTCCTTAATAATGCACTCCAACATTTTTCCAACCACCAACGTCAGGCTAACTGGCCTATAATCTCCTGTCTGATGATTTCATCAGACAGGATGAGCAGTTTGAGGCCAAACATTTCCTGCTGATGCAATCGACGTACCAAATCTTCCCAATCTGCTGATAAAATCTCCAAATCTCCTCGAACTGCTGATGAAATCTCCGAATCTCCTCAAACTGTTGATCAAATCAACGTACCAAATCACCTCAAACTACTGATGAAATCAACGTACCAAATCACCTCAAACTGCTGATGAAATCAACGTACCAAATCACCTCAAACTACTGATGAAATCAACACACCAAATCACCTTAAACTGCTGATGAAATCAACGCACCAAATCACTGCAAACTGCTGAGGAAATCGACATACCAAATCACCTGAAACTGTTAATGAAATTGACATACCAAATCTCCTCAAACTGCTGATACCAAATCACCTCAAACTACTAATGAAATTGATGCAACAAATCTCCTCGAACTGCTGATGAAATCTCCAAATCACTTCAAACTGTTAATGAAATCAACGTACCAAATCTCCTCAAACTGCTGATAAAATCGACTGCTGTTGTGCCTTCCTCATGATTGCATCAATGTGTTTAGTTCAGGACAGATCCTCCGATATATTGATCCCAGTAACTTGAAGCTGTCTACAGACCCCTTTGTGAGGACTTGTATGTGTTCTCCTAACTTGCCCTTCCTAAAGTCAACAATCAATTCCTTGGTCTTGCTGACATTGAATGTAAGGTTATTGTAGCAACACCACTCAACCAGCTGATCCGTCTCCCTCCTGTTTGCCTCCTCTGAGGTTATATTAACAACCCTGGTGTCATCGGTGAATTTATAGATGGCGTTTGAGCTGTGCCTAGCCACACAGTTCTGGGTGTAGAGAGATTAGAGCAGTGGGCTAAGCACACATCCTTGACGTGCACCAGTGTTGATTGTCAGCAAGGAGAAGATGTTATTTCCAATCCACACAGACTGTGGCCGTTCAATGAGGGAGTCAAGGATCCAATTGCAGAGGCCCATGTTTTGGACCTTCTTGATTAGTACTGGGGGAATTTTGGTGTTGAATGCTGAGCTGTAATCAATAAACAGCAGCCTGACATAGATATTGCTGTTGTCCAGCTGATCCAATATTGAGTGGAGAGCCAGTGGTGGTAGATATATTGAGGTGGTAGGCAATTTGCAGAGATTCCAGGTCTGTGAGTGTGAGTGTGAGTGTGTGTGTGTGTAGGCTGGAGTTAACTCTAGCCATAATCAACCTCTCAAAGCTCTTCACCACGTAGATGTGAGTGATTATTGTGGAGGCAGCTCACCCTGCTGTTTGGTCACTGATTCCTTTTTGGAGCAGATGGAAACCTGCAAGAGTGAAGATGTCCCGGAATACTCATGCTAATTAGTTGGCACGTCTTCAGTGCCCTTCCGGGTTCAACCTCAAGGTTCCCCATCATGAAAGATATTCTGATGTCGGCCTCTGAGACAGATATCACAGGGTGGCCAGATATTTCAGTGATTCACACAAGGATAGTTTATTTTCCCTTTCAAAGTGGGCATAAAAGGTATTCAACGCACTGGGGAAGGAAGCATCACAGCTATTTATAATGTTAGGTTTCGCCTTATAGGAAGTAATGGTACGTAAACCCTGCCAGAGCTGACGTGCATCCAATTCTGTCTGTAACTTTATTCATAATTGCAATCAAGTGTTTTGGCTCCTTTGGTTCCACAAGTGATGCTGGTCAGAGACTTCCTCAAGCGGGGCTGGTTGAAGGCCCTTCAATGATTGGGAAGACATCAAAATGCACTGTTTCATGACTGCTGATCACAGAGCTCAGCTCAGCTCAGCTCCTGTGCTGCCAGCTTGACGTAAGAGTGGTGGAATTTACACTGAACATGGGGAGCTCCCTCCGCAGGTAAAATGGGCACGTGACGTCAGATGTTCCAGGTTAACCATAAACTGAAGTTAACTATAAATCAGTTATATGGAGTATTTTTTCAAAGTTCTCTGATTTAAACATCATTATCTGTGCTAATTTTTTTTCTGTTTGTGTTCCCGGCTGTTTATGGTATCACACGGGTTGAATAGGAAGGCAAAGATAACTCTTATGGGTGGATTAGTGATAAACTGTTCCAATTTCTGTATTTCAGTGATTCCATTGGGAACAACTACAGCCCTGCGGCCCGTGCCCTTTCAACATCTTACATCTACAAACTCCTCGGCTCCAGCGGTAAGATTCCATTACAACTGCACAGCACACACACACACACACACACACACACACACACACAGACAGACACACACACACACACACACACACTCACACACACTCACAGACACACACACACACATACACACTCACAGACACACACACACACATGCACACACTCACACACACTCACAGACACACACACACACATACACACTCACAGACACACACACACACACATGCACACACGTATACACACACTCACAGACACAGACACACACACTCACACACACACTCACACTCACACACACTCACACACACGCACACGTATACAGACACACACACTCACAGACACACACACACTCACACACACTCACAGACACACACACTCACAGACACACACACACACACACACACACATACACAGACACACACACAGACATACACACACATATAAATACACACAGACGCACACATACACAGACACAGACACACACACACAGACACACACACACACACACACACACATACACACACACTCACAGACACACACACAGACATGTACACAACATAAATACACACAGACACACACAAATATACAGACAGACAGACAGACAGACACACACACACACAGACACACAGACACACAGACACACATACACAGACACACAACCATACACACATGCACAAACACACACACTTATATATTCTGTACTCAAGAACTTCCTTCCTCAATTTCAGTTCTCTACATCTGTTATTTACTTCCTTCTTGTATTCAGCTCTCGATATCCTGGACGTCCCCAGGGTCCGTTGGACTTCTGTCCTTTCTTTTCACATTGACCCTGAATTCTCATGACTGGTGTTATGCAGACTTTCTGCAAGTCCCTGGTTTCAGATTACTGTTAAAGCATAGTGCAGAACAGCACAGAATGGGCTCTTCACTCCATAATGTTGTGCAGAATTTAAATACCTCACTAATGTCCATATTCCTGCATTCTTTGTAAATCCATATGCCCATCTAAAGGCCTCTTCATGATCTATTGTACTTGTACCTACCACTCCTGGCACCCACCATTCTGGGTAAAAATACATGCTGTACATCTCCTTTAATCTTACCCCTGCTCACCTTAAATGTGTACCCTCTAGTATTAGACATTTTGACCCTGGGAAAAAGATGCCAGCTGTCTACTCTCTGCCTCTTATAAATATATAAACTCTATCAGCTCCCTCCTCAGCCCCCATTGCACCAGAGAAAAGAATTCAAGTTTGCCCAAGAACACATACTCTAATTCAGGCAGAATCCAGGGAAGTCTCATCTGCACTCTCTCCAAAGCTTTCACATCCTACCTATAAGGATCCTTCCCACTTTTCCTGCTTCCTGATATTAAAATTGGCCTTCCCCCTTTCAGTTCCATCCTTAAAGCTTACACAGGTATGTTCACTGTCTCTGAAATGGTTTGAAACTTCTACCATTTACCCAGCTATGTTCCCAAGATTAGTTACTGACTGGCCCGTTTGTAATGGGATGATCAATGTACTCACTGAAAATGCTCTCCTAGATGTGCTTTGGAAGTTCCACGCCCTCTGAGCCTTCCACACTAATGTCATTCCAACGCATGTTGGGGATGTTGAAATTGCCTACAACTATAACCCTCTTGATCTTACACCTCTCTCTTATTTTTCTACGTATTGAACACAGAACACAGAACACTACAGTACGGCACATAGTCTTCCATTTTTCTATCACCCATATGTCTGAAAAGCTTCTTAAATATCTGCTTCCATCTCTTGAGCTAATTGTTAGGAGACTTGTGGTATAACCCAGCATGGTAATCTCCCTCTGTTTGATCCTGAAGCATACATGTACAATCATATTTGAATCAGAATCAGGGTCAGCTTTGTATCACCAACATATGTTGTGAAATTTGTTAACTCTATGTCAGCAGTACAATGAAATGCATGAAAAAATAAATCTAGAGAAAAGATCTGAATTACTGTTACTATCTATATCTCTCTATTAAATAGTTAAGTTAAAATAAGTGGTACAAAAAAACCAAATAAAAAAGCAGTGAGGTGGTGTTCATGGGTTCAATGTCCATTTAGAAATCGGATGGCAGAGGGGAAGAAGATGTTCCTGAATCACTGAGTGGGTGCTTTCAGGCTTCTGTACCTCCATCCCAACAGTAATAATGAGAAGAGGGCATGGCATGGTGGGGTCCTTAATGATGGACGCTGCCTTCCTGACGCACCGCTTCTTGACGATGTCTTGGATACTACGGAGGCTAGTACCCATGATGGAGCTGACTAATCTTACAAGTTTCTGCAACTTACTTCGATCCTGTGCAGTAGACCAGCCTCCACACCACCCCCCACCATTACCAGACGGTGATGCAGCCAGTCAGAATGCTCTCCACGGTCCCCCACCATTCCTGATGTTTTGTTGTGGTGGTCTGATACCTGGAACCTGCTTGCTCACTTCAATTTCAGACACAGAGGCATTGCTGCCAACTTACTTCTTCATAGGAATTAGTCGACCAGGTGAGTACTTGTTCCCTCATGCTGTCTGATCCTTGGCTTGAACTGAATTTCCGCAGTTCCCGTGGTGGGATTTGTACTCTTGTTCACAGGTCATTGGTCCAAATACTCCACCTCTGTGTAATTAGACCCTGCGATAATACTGTGATGGTCCTGGGATATAGAATGTGTATGGTATGTGATTGGCATATACATATAAAACCGCTGTTGTAAAGGGCACTCTCTCCTTTGGTCCCCACTGGACACTGAGTTCTCACCTGTGGCTCCAAGTAGCTGTTTGGATACCAGGTGACGGTAGCCGGTGGGTCTCACACCCCAGTGAGATCGGGATATGCCTGTCCTAGGATGTGAAGTCAGCTTTGGCTGACAGGACGTGTGAGATCAACAGCAAGGTTTATCAGTCAGGTAGTGCTTCGTGGGGAGCGAAGGGCATGACAGCGCACAGAAGGCGTCAAGGTCATCCACTGAAACCAAGGAAGACCCCAATCATGAAGACCGCTCATACCACCGGACATGGACTTCCAAGGTCGAGAGAGTGCAACAGCTTCTTCACTTTAAAAACTCTCACGCACAAGTTTCTTTGTGAAGTTCACATCATTTGAAGGCACCGAGCAGAACTCGTCACTGCCCGACAAAGATGGAAAGCTTTATCAGCGGCTCCATTATGTGATCCAGGGCAGTTTGCATGTCCTCGTTGTGGACGCCAATGTCACTCACAGCTTTGGCTCAACAGCCAGCTTCGAATTCACAAAGGAGAACTGTACAAATCTCACTGTCATTGCCAGATATGACAGCCAGACAAGCATAACCTCAGTGCATTTGTTCTGTCTGAGAGATACGTATGGTCTCTGTTTTGTCCTCGTGATGTGTCCTGTCCGTTGTCATGAATTGGAAATGTATATCGGATTGTTGTCGTCACACATACCAAAGTGAAGTGAAAAGGTTTGTTGTGTCTGCTCCCCGTACCGATCATGTCATCACGCCGGTACATTGAGGTAGGACAAGGGACAGCAGTAACAAGTAACAGAGTACAGAAAAAAGGCACAGAGAAAATGCACTGATAGATTGTAAGGTCCAGACTGTCTATCTCATTGTACCAGAATAGTGTGTTATCTGATCATAATGTACTCTGTTCAATATTAATGAGGCATCTTAACCGTGTACGATGCAGTTCATGTTGTGCAATGCATATTGTCTGTGCCCTGCTATCATCTCTATTTTATGTGCTGACTTTGTTGTGTATCATTTAATTGCAGTCTCTGATTGTATAATGTTGTATCTGTGTGATTCTTGTGGGCAATGTTATGAAAATCTGTGAGACTTATACCCAGCTTTGTATGCAATGAACATGTTGTGCCGTCTCTGTGGTTGTATTGTAAATGGGCGACAGGTAGAGCTGTGTAACTACTGTGTTGTGTGCTGTCCAGTTTGTGCACTTTATACTCTGTATTGTCCACTTTCCCAACCACACATCAACACATAGCAAACGCAGATGGGGAGTGACCTCTGGCAGGTCAACCTATACCTGTCGTCAGCAGCCTTTTAAAAGTGAAGCTGTGAGATTTCAGGGACAGCATGTTCCTGCAATAGTGAAAAGAGAAAAGTATTTCCAGGAATCCCTGGATGTCTAGGGACAGTGAGGATTTGAAAAAAAAACAAAAGGAAGTATGTAACAAATGCAGAGAATTAAAAAAAAAACTAAAGTAAAAGCAGGAAATACTGGAGAAACTCAACAAGTCAGGTATGTCTGTGGAAAGAGACAGTTAATGGTTCAGGTCTCAGGACTGAGAGAGGGGAACAAATTAAGAGAAGGAGGGAGGGGCAGTGAGTGAAACGAAAGGAATCTCTTGGATGGGTAGAAATCATGCAGCCATATTCACAGCAGTTACACTTCTTTGTCTGTGTCTGTGGTAATGTGGTACATTCTATGTGAAGTTGTACAGCCTGACCTATTGGGATATGGCCAGCAGGTGTTAGGACAGAAACATAGAACATAGACCAATACAGTACAGTACAGGCCCTTCAGCCCACAATGTTGTGCCCACCTTTTAACCTTCTCTACGATCAATCTGTCTCTTCCCTCCTACATGGGCCTCTGTTTCTTATCATCTATGTACTCACCTAAAAGTTTTTTAAATGTCCCTGATATATCTGCCTCTACCAATACCCCTGGCATGGTCTTCCATGCACCCTCCACCAGCTGTGTAAACAAGTTACGTCTGATATCCCCTATACTTTATTAAAATTAAAATCCACCCTGGGAGGGAGTCTCTGGCTCTCCACTTAATCTATGCCTCTTATCATCTTGTACACCTCTATCAAGTTGCCTCTTCCTCCTTTGCTCCAAAACGAAAAGCCTAACTTGTTCAACCTATCCTCCAAAGCCATTGCACCCTCTCTAAAGCTTTCACATACTTCCTATAATCAAGCAACCAGAGCTGAACCAATTGTGGTTGAACCAGGATTTTATGGAGCTGCAACATTACCTTGTGGCTCCTGAGCTCAATTCCCCCGACACCTGATTAATGAAGGTCAACACACCATATGCCTTCTTAACAACTTTCATGGCAACTTTGAGAGATCTATAGCCAAGGACCCGAAGAACCCTCTGTTCCTCCACACCGCTAAGAATCCTGCCATTAACCCTGTATTCTGCCTTCAAATCTGATCTTCCAAAGTGAATCACCCCACACATTCTGGGTTGAACTCCATCTGCTCTGCATCCTATAAACGTCCTGCTGTAACCTTCGACAACCTTCTACCCTATCCACAACCCCGCCAACCTTCGTATCGTCTGCGAACTTACTAACCACCCTTTCACTTCCTCATTTAGAAAAATCAAAGCGAGCAGGGCTCCCAGAGCAGACCCCTGTGGACACCACTGTACACTATTAATGCGAAGTTGATTTTGTTTGTCTGTATCTGTGCTAATGTGGTAAATTGTGTGTGACGTTTCACAGACTGACCTACAGGGACATACGGTGCAGGCCAGGCTGTGCCAACGAAAGAGATGGCAGTTCTTGTACAGACAGAAAAGAAGAGTGAACTAAAGTCAGAGAATTTCATACTGAGTCTATTTGCTCATTAATAAATATATTTGGAATTGTATGGTTAAAACCTGCATCCTGGATAAGAAAGTAAGCCTTTTGAAATAAAAAAGATTCAGACAGCCATGATAGTTGTTCAGCAGTTGCCGGCATTCAGCATCACCCTGTCTGGTCCTGTGTTAGAAATCCAACTTTAATTCTAAAACTCTCCTCTCCAGCAAAACTGAACAGCAACTGCTGTTTGCCAGGAATGATCTGTGTAAAAACAAGGAATTAAAGCAGTTATAACAAGAATCTATTATTCTCAGGGACTGAGCCTTCTGATCTGCCTTACAATCACACTATTGTGAATGAGAGAGGTTTGTACCTTTGCTTAAATTCTTGTCATTCTTTCAAAGGTAATTACAGTCCCTGATTACTGTTCTAAAAGATCTGTGCAATTTGGTATTCTGTTAAGCAGTTTTATCATAGTTTTTGCAGAATGTTAAGTTTCTTATTTTCTGACCTAGGGTCACGTCAACAGCAGTTGAAAGATGAGTCAACGACAACTTCTACCAGTCATTCTCAGAGTGGACCAAAACTTCTCAAGAACAAACATTCCAGGCTGTTGCAAAGCAGGAGCAAGTATGTATTGATTATCGGTGACAATTTATTTATTTATTGGTACTAGATGGTAACAGGCCCTTGCAGGTCAATGAGTGCACAGCACCCAACTTTTCCCATGTGCCCAATTAGCCTACTAACCTGTACATCTTTGGAATGTGGAGGAAACCAGAGCACTCGGAGGAAACCCATGGTGAGAATGTACAAGCTCTTTTCAAAGTGTGGCAGAGTTGAACCTGGAGTGCTCGCTCTGTAGGAATGTTACAGTAACTGCTACACTATTGTGTTGCCTAAGCCGACTTCAAAGGACAAATGGTTAATCATTTTATAAAAGCTAATGCAATTTTCTGCTTATGTTTGGAATATTATGTTGACTTCTTTGCTCAGTAAGTTTAGAGATCATGATCAAAGCAATCGAATGGTAACTGTTACTTCATGAATTTTAGCCTTCCTGATGGGCTGAATGCCTTTAATGATGAAATGAATGATGTAACGTCACAGAAAGCCCCCTCTCCCTTGGGGAACAGGCACACTGTATGTCCGCAACCAAGCTGAAGAGGATCCTACCCAGTGTAAACCCACGCAAAGCCGCAGGGCCGTACAGGTGCTGAGGACTGTACAGCCAGCTAACAGACATCTTTAACAACTCTTTGCAACAGTCTACTTTCCATGCAGACTTCATCTTTATTCCAGTGCCCATTAGGGCGACAGTCATGGTCTAAATCACCTTTATTCTGGTGCCCAATTGGGCAAAGGTAACTGGCCTAAACAATTACTATACAGTGGTACTGACCTCAACAATCATGAAGTGCTTTGAGTGGCTGGTAATGGATTATATAAACCCCACTTCCCAGCTACTCTGGATCCTTTCCAGTTCGGTTACCACTCAAGCTGGTCCACTGATGATGTCATAGCCTTGGCCTCCACCTAGAAAACAATGCATCAATAGCCAGGATGTCATGGTCATGCTCATAGTCATACCTTATTGATCCCAGGGGGAAATTGGTTTTCGTTACAGTTGCACCATAAATAATTAAATAGTAATAAAACCATAACTAGTTAAATAGTAATATGTAAATTATGCCAGGAAATAGGTCCAGGACCAGCCTATTGGCTCAGGGTGTCTGACCCTCCAAGGGAGGAGTTGTAAAGTTTGATGGCCACAGGCAGGAATGACTTCCTTTGACGCTCTGTGCTGCATCTCAGTGGAATGAGTCTCTGGCTGAATGTATTCCTGTGCCCACCCAGTACATTATGTAGTGGATGGGAGACATTGTCCAAGATGGCGTGCAACTTAGACAGCATCCTCTTTTCAGACACCACCGTCAGAGAGTCCAGTTCCAGCCCCACAACATCACTGGCCTTCCGAATGAGTTTGTTGATTCTGTTGGTGTCTGCTACCCTCAGCCTGCTGGCCCAGCACACAACAGTAAACATGATAGCACTGGCCACCACAGACTCGTAGAACATCCTCAGCATCGTCTGGCAGATGTTAAAGGACCTCAGTCTCCTCAGGAAATAGAGACGGCTCTGACCCTTCTTGTAGACAGCCTCAGTGTTCTTTGACCAGTCCAGTTTATTGTCAATTCGTATCCCCGGGTATTTGTAATCCTCCACCATGTCCACACTGACCCTCTGGATGGAAACAGGGATCACCGGTACCTTAGCTCTCCTCAGGTCTACCACCAGCTCCTTAGTTTTTTCACATTAAACTGCAGATAATTCTGCTCACACCATGTGACAAAGTTTCCTATAGTAGCCCTGTACTCAGCCTCATCTCCCTTGCTGATGCATCCAACTATGGCAGAGTCAACAGAAAACTTCTTTCTTTCTTTTACAATCTTTTTATTAGTTTCATAAAATATAAACATAACATAGCAATAATACAAAATTGTTGGAAATACATTGTTATACTTAAGATGAGTAATTATAAAAACAAATAGTATAAATTGACAAAACTCCCAATCATTTAGGATAGCAATGAATAATACAGGACAACAAAAAATAACTGGAGAAAAATCATGAAAAAGAAAAAAAAAGAAAAAAAAACAAACCCCACCTCCCAAAAAAAACTAATCTAAACAGAATTAGTCAACTAAACTAAAAAGACTTGGGCAATTTTAACAATGTAAAAATGGAAGAAAAGAAAACCTTATTGTTGATGACTCCGTTCCTCTCAACCAACACTACAGAGAAGTAAAATAAGTTTGGAAATGGTCAAATTACATCAAATGAAAATGCTGAATAAATGGCCTCCAAGTTTTTTCAAATTTAATGGAAAGGTCATAAACCACACTCCTAATTTTTTCCAAATTTAAACACAACATAGTTTGTGAAAACCAGTGAAATACAGTAGGAGGGTTAATCTCTTTCCAATTCAGCAAAATGGATCTTCTAGCCATTAAAGTAAGAAATGCAATCATCCGACGAGCTGAAGAGGTTAAATGATTTGAGTCTATCATTGGTAATCCAAAAATAGCAGTAATTGGGTGGGGTTGTAAGTCTGTATTCAAAACCGTTGAAATAAAATCAAAAATATTTTTCCAATATTTTTCCAACAAAGGACATGTGGGTTAAAGAGGCTATCTCGGAATGACATCTGTCACATATTGGATTAATATAAGAGTAATAACGAGATAGTTTATCTTTGGACATGTGAGGCCTGTGCACTACTGTAAACTGTATCAACCTCTGCTTAGCACATACAGAGGATGAATTCACCAATTGAAGAATTTTTTCCCATTTTCAATCGGTATAATAATCTTAAGTTCTCTTTCCCAATCAGTTTTAAGTTTATTGGAAACATCAGGACATAAATTCATAATTATGTTATAAATAATTGCTACAGCACTTTTCTGAGAGTGATTTAGATCTAAAATTTTTTCCAAAGTATCCATTGGATATGAGTGTGGAAAATCAGGAGAAGCAGTAATTAAAAAGTTTCTAATCTGTAGGTATCTAAAAAAGTGAGATCTGGGTAAATTATATTTATCAGAAAGTTGATCAAAAGACATGAAACAATTATCCAAAAATAGATCACGAAAACATACTATACCTTTGGTTTTCCAATCAAAGTAAGCTTGATCCATAGTGGAAGGTTGAAAAAGGGAATTAGATATAACTGGACTTGCTAAAATAAATTGATTGAACCCAAAAAATCTTCGGAATTGAAACCATATACGTAAAGTATGCTTAACCATTGGATTATTCATTTGTTTATACAGTTTAGAAAAAGTGAAAGGAAGCAAAGTCCCTAAAACCGAACCCAAAGAAAACGCTTGTAATGAATTACATTCAAGATTTACCCAATGTGGATTTAAAGATGCATCCAAATCTCGTAACCAAAATTTTAAGTATTGAATATTAATTGCCCAATAATAAAATCTAAAATTCGGGAGAGCGAGCCCCCCCTCTTTTTTAGATTTCTGTAAATACCTTTTACCTAGCCTAGGATTTTTGTTCTGCCATATATATGAGGAAATTTTTGAATCAACATTATCGAAAAAAGATTTTGGGATAAAAATTGGAACCGATTGAAATACATATCGAAATTTAGGCAAAATAATCATCTTGATAGCGTTGATCCGACTGATCAGTGACAAAGGCATGGTGACCATTTAGTAAACAAAAGTTTAATCTGATCAATTAAAGGTAAAAAATTAGCTTTAAATAAATCTTTATACTTTTTCATAATTATAATCCCTAGATATATAAATGAGTCAGTAATCAATTTAAATGGTAAACATCCAAAAATAGGTACCTGCTTATTTAGGGGCAATAATTCACTCTTATTAAGATTTAATTTGTAACCAGAAAAGTTACTAAATTGAGCCAACAAAGCTAGAATAGCAGGAATTGACTTCTCCGGATTAGAGATATATAATAACAAATTATCTGCATATAGTGATAATATATGTATTTCATTTCCATGGGTAATAGCAAAAATATTGGGCGAGTCACGGATACCAATTGCTAAAGGTTCAAGGGCGATATTAAATAGTAAAGGACTAAGAGGGCATCCTTGCCTAGTACCACGAAATAGACGAAAAAAGGGAGATCTTTGATTATTAGTACAAACCGAAGCTACCGGGGAATAATATAACAATCTAATCCAAGATATAAATATCAAACTAAAATTAAATTTCTTAAGCACACTAAATAAATAAGGCCATTCAACTCTGTCAAAGGCTTTCTCAGCATCTAATGAGATAATGCATTGCGGGGTAATAACTTCTGAAGATGAAAAGACAATTTCCCCCAGGATTAATAAAGTATGACTAAGGTAGTAAAAGCTGCCAAGAGGTTCACCAGAGTCTCCTTCTCCACTATTCTTGACATTTACCAGGAGCGTTGTATACAAAGGGCCTAAAATATTGTTGAGGATCCCTACCACAATCCATTTGACTCTCTACCGTCAGCAAAGAGGTTCAGGACCAGCAGGACTAGGACTGCCAGAATGGAGAGATTTCTTCTCTTAGGTTGAGAACAATAAATTTCCTGCCGCCACTGAGGTCTCGTCACTAGGACAGCGAGCTGTTTACTCTTCACCTGTGCTGTGTACTTCATGCGCTTTGAATTATATTTTATTAACTTATTTGTGGCAATATTTTGTTTTATGTGTTGTGTGGGTGCACCATGGTCTGGAGCAACATTGTTATCTTTGGTTGTATATATGTACAGTCAAATAACATTAAACCTGAACTTGAACAACTGACTTGACACTTGGTTAGAGGAATGAATTGCTAACATTTTCCCACTTTCTGTAACCAGGCATGGTTCTGCACACATACAAGAGCAGGTATGTGTAGGTCCATGGTACCTTCCTGGTTAATCTTGTTGTAGCCTCATCTCCTCATCGTCATCCACTTCTCATACCTCGCTTATCGAACATCTCTCTAGCTCTGCCTTAAAATGATTTAAACATTGCTCCTACTCCCATCTGATGAAATCTAAGGACTCAAGGCCCTCTGAGATTTAAAAAAAAATTGGCTCATCTATTCACCAAATGGACAAAACCTTATTTTTCGATAGTGTTGGATTCTGATGCTTTTGGTCCAAGGTTCTTTTGGAAATCAAGAAAGAGGAATAAAGCTTGTTGCTTCACAATCATTTTATTAAGAAAATTGGAATCAGACAGCATCAGGAGTCTAAGAAAAGAAGAAGTAAAGATATATAGATAAGAGTTAATCAATCATACAGCCCCTATTCAAATTGGGAAGACAGAGTGAGGCTGGCGCTGCGCAACTCTCCCTCACTTAAATCCAAATCACGCGCCAGTCTCGACGCCATCATTATGGTGTTGAGGTCCTCATTGACGTCAATGATGGACGAACAACATTCAAATAATACAATACTGTGACCACTAGGGGACACTGAACAATTGCATTTACATACTGTGACCACTAGGGGACACACTGAACAATTGCATTTACATACTATGACCACTAGAGGCACACTGAACAATTGTATTTACATACTGTGACCACTAGGGGACACACTGAACAATTGCATTTACATACTATGACCACTAGAGGCACACTGAACAATTGTATTTACATACTATGACCACTAGAGGCACACTGAACAATTGCATTTACATACTGTGACCACTAGGGGACACATTGAACAATTGCCTATACATGCTGTGACCACTAGGGGACACATTGAACAATTGCCTATACATGCTGTGACCACTAGGGGACACACTGAACAATTGCATTTACATACTGTGACCACTAGGGGACACATTGAACAATTGCCTATACATGCTGTGACCACTAGGGGACACACTGAACAATTGCATTTACATACTGTGACCACTAGGGGACACATTGAACAATTGCCTATACATGCTGTGACCACTAGGGAACTTACTAAACAATTATATGTATATAGGTAGTTATATAAAATACTAGCAGGCATAAATTGTTAAACTGCAAAGAAAATAACAAATTATACAGTCTAATTCAACAATAGTTTCAAAGGTACATTTAATGTCGGAAATGTATACAATATACATCCTGAAATGCTTTTTCTTCACAATCATCCACGAAAACAGAGAAGTGCCCCCAAAGAATGAATGACAGTTAAATGCTAGAACCCCAAGTGCCCCCCACCTCTCTCCCTCCCGCATGTAAGTGGCAGCAAGCAACAATCCCACCCCCACACGGGCAAAAAAACAGCATTGGCACCTGCCATCGAGCACTTAAGCGTGAGCAAAGAAACAGTAAAGACACAGACTTGCAGTTACCCCAAAGACTACATTATTCACTTGGCATTCGACATACCACAGACTCCTTAATAAGGGAGAAAGATGTCTTCATTTCACAGCGAGAGGGTAGACATAACAAACAATTCACTGGTTCATGATGTTAGAAGTTCGTTGCGTCACTTATTCCGCGCTCTATGCCCAAAGACCTCGGGTCGCTGGGCACACAGTCTTAGATCTTCCATCTCCCATGACACACCGATCTCCTGCTCGGACACCGACCTCTGATCCCCTCTGTCTCCAGAGTCACAAGATCTCGGTCCTCCGAAGGCGAGTGAAGCTCTGCGGCCAAGCCCTTGGCATGCCGAATAACGGCCATTCGTAAAACCCTGAGGGCAGGTCCCATTCCCTTCAAGAAATGTAGTCAGCGTGTAACTCCAAGTCTGGGGGTCATCAAAAGAACCCTGAAAGGGAAAAACAGAGATATTAAAGATGGAATAGAGCTGTTTCTGAAAATATAAGCACAGGAGTTGCCGTTTAGTGCCACCTTGACTAAGTTCCACCCATGACATTGCATCTTCCTTCCTTCTCTCCCTCACCATCCTGAATGATTGAGAGTGTGAAGCAGATGATGGATGGTGCAGTACTGCAGGCGATCCAGCAGTGTGTTGCAAAATTCTTCACAATCCCAGCAGTGAAAGCAGTTCTCGAGAACCTTTAGAATGATGAAATATCCCAAAGCACTTCAAGAGTCATACAACCTGTAAATGGCATTAAATGACACCCTGCGATATTAGCTACCTTGGTCCTTGGGCCCAGGTGACTTAGAGCGTGGCATGGCAGCGTCGTGGTTAGTGTAATGCTTTACAGTGCCAGCAGCCCCAGTTCAATTACTGCCATTGTCTGTATGTTCTCCCTGTGATCACGTGTGTATCCTCCGGGTGCTCCGGTTTCCACCCACATTCCAGAGACATAGAGATAAATAGGTTAATTGGTCACGTAAGTGCTCACTCTCCCTGTGACAGTGTGGATCAATTCATTCTCCCTGTGACAGTGTGGATCAATTCACTCTCCCTGTGACAGTGTGGATCAATTCATTCTCCCCGTGACAGTGTGGATCAATTCATTCTCCCCGTGACAGTGTGGATCTAGTCATTCTCCTTGTGACAGTGTGGATCTATTCACTCTCACCGTGACCGTGTGGATCTACACACTCTCCCTGTGACAGTGTAGATCTATACACTCTCCCCATGACAGTGTGGATCTATTCACTCTACCCATGACAGTGTGGATCTATTCATTCTCCCTGTGACAGTGTGGATCTAGTCATTCTCCCTGTGACAGTGTGGATCTACTAATTCTCCCTGTGACAGTGTGGATCAATTCATTCTCCCTGTGACAGTGTGGATCTACACACTCTCCCTGTGACAGTGTAGATCTATACACTCTCCCCATGACAGTGTGGATCTATTCACTCTCCCCATGACAGTGTGGATCTATTCACTCTACCCATGACATTGTGGATCTATTCACTCTTCCCATGACATTGTGGATCTATTCACTCTTCCCATGACAGTGTGGATCTATTCACTCTCCCTGTGACACTGTGGATCTATTCACTCTCCCTGTGACAGTGTGGATCTATTCACTCACCCTGTGACACTGTGGATCTATTCAGTCTCCCCGTGAGAGTTTGGATTTAGTCACTCTCCCTGGGACAGCGTGGATCTAGTCATTCTCCCCGTGTCAGTGTGGGTTTAGTCATTATCCTTATGACAGTGTGGATCTACACACCCTCCCTGTGACAGGATGGATCTATTCACTCTCCCTTTGATAGTGTGGATTTACTCAATCTCCCTGTGACAGTGTGGATCTATTCACTCTCCCCGTGACAGTGTGGATCTAATCACTCTCCCTGTGATAGTGTGGATCTATTCACTCTCCCCATGACAGTGTGGATCCAGTCATTCTCCCTGTGACAGTGTGGGTCTAATCACTCTACCCGTGACAGTGTGGATCTATTCACTCTCCCCGTGACAGTGTGGATCTAATCACTCTCCCTGTGATAGTGTGGATCTATTCACTCTCCCCATGACAGTGTGGATCCAGTCATTCTCCCTGTGACAGTGTGGGTCTACTCACTCTACACGTGACAGTGTGGATCTATTCACTCTTCCCGTGACAGTGTGGATCTATTCACTCTACCCGTGGCAGTGTGGATCTATTCACTCTCCCCGTGGCAGTGTGGATCTAGTCATTCTCCCTGTGACAGTGTGGGTCTACTCACTCTACCCGTGACACTGTGGATTGATTCACTCTCCCTGTGACAGTGTGGATCTATTCACTCTTCCCGGGACAGTGTGGATCTATTCACTCTTCCCGTGACAGTGTTGATCTAGTCATTCTCCCTGTGACAGTGTGGATCTATTCACTCTCCCCGTGACAATGTGGATCTAGTCATTCTCCCCGTGACAGGATGGATCAATTAACTCTCCCTGTGACAGTGTGGATCTACACAGTCTCCCTGTGACAGGATGGATCTATTGACTCTCCCTGTGACAGTGTGGATCTAGTCATTCTCCGCGTGTCAGTGTCGATCTATTCACTCTCCACGTGACAGTGTGGATCTAATCACTCTCCCTGGGACCGTGGATCTATTCACTCTCCCTGTGATTGTGTGGATATATTCACTCTCCCCATGACAGTGTGGATCTACTCACTCTCCCTGTGACAGGATGGATCTATTGACTCTCCCTGTAACACTGTGGATTGATTCACTCTCCCTGTGACAGTGTGGATCTATTCACTCTTCCCGGGACAGTTTGGATCTAGTCATTCTCCCTGTGACAGTGTGGATCTATTCACTCTCCACGTGACAGTGTGGATCTAATCACTCTCCCTGTGACACTGTGGATCTATTCACTCTCCCTGTGACAGGATGGATCTATTCACTCTCCCTGTGGCACTGTGGATCTATTCACTCACCCGTGAAAGTTTGGATCTAATCACTCTCCCCGTGACAGCGTGGATCTAGTCATTCTCCCCGTGACAGAATGGATCAATTAACTCTCCCTGTGACAGTGTGGATCTACACAGTCTCCCTGTGACAGGATGGATCTATTGACTCTCCCTGTGACAGTGTGGATCTAGTCATTCTCCCCGTGTCAGTGTCGATCTATTCACTCTCCCTGTGGCACTGTGGATCTATTCACTCACCCGTGACAGTTTGGATCTAATCACTCTCCCCGTGACAACGTGGATCTAGTCATTCTCCCCGTGACAGGATGGATCAATTAACTCTCCCTGTGACAGTGTGGATCTACACAGTCTCCCTGTGACAGGATGGATCTATTGACTCTCCCTGTGACAGTGTGGATCTAGTCATTCTCCCCTTGTCAGTGTCGATCTATTCACTCTCCCCGTGACAGGTTGGATCTAGTCATTCTCCCTGTGACAGGATGGATCTATTTACACTCCCCATGACAGTGTTGGTTTAGTCATTCTCCCTGTGACAGTGTGGATCTGCTCATTCTCCTTGTGACAGTGTGGATCTGCTCATTCTCCTTGTGACAGTGTGGATCTATCCACTCTCCCTGTGACAGTGTGGATCTAATCACTCTCCCTGTGATAGTGTGGATCTATTCACTCTTGCCATGACAGTGTGGATCCAGTCATTCTCCCTGTGACTGTGTGGTTCTATTCACTCTCCCTGTGACAGTGTGGATCTACACACTCTCCCTCTGACAGGATGGATCTATTCACACTCCCCGTGGCTGTGTGGATCTAGTCATACTCCCCGAGACATTGTGGATCTATTCACTCTCCCTGTGACAGTGTGCATCTACACACTCTCCCTGCGACAGTGTGGATCTATTCACTCTCCCCATTACAGTGTGGATCTACTCACTCTCCCTGTGACAGTCTGGATCTATTCACTCTCCCTGTGAAGGTTTGGATCTATTCACTCTCCCCGTGACAGCGTGGATCTAGTCATTCTCCCCGTGACAGAATGGATCAATTAACTCTCCCTGTGACAGTGTGGATCTACACAGTCTCCCTGTGACAGGATGGATCTATTGACTCTCCCTGTGACAGTGTGGATCTAGTCATTCTCCCCGTGTCAGTGTCGATCTATTCACTCTCCCTGTGGCACTGTGGATCTATTCACTCACCCGTGACAGTTTGGATCTAATCACTCTCCCCGTGACAACGTGGATCTAGTCATTCTCCCCGTGACAGGATGGATCAATTAACTCTCCCTGTGACAGTGTGGATCTACACAGTCTCCCTGTGACAGGATGGATCTATTGACTCTCCCTGTGACAGTGTGGATCTAGTCATTCTCCCCTTGTCAGTGTCGATCTATTCACTCTCCCCGTGACAGGTTGGATCTAGTCATTCTCCCTGTGACAGGATGGATCTATTTACACTCCCCATGACAGTGTTGGTTTAGTCATTCTCCCTGTGACAGTGTGGATCTGCTCATTCTCCTTGTGACAGTGTGGATCTGCTCATTCTCCTTGTGACAGTGTGGATCTATCCACTCTCCCTGTGACAGTGTGGATCTAATCACTCTCCCTGTGATAGTGTGGATCTATTCACTCTTGCCATGACAGTGTGGATCCAGTCATTCTCCCTGTGACTGTGTGGTTCTATTCACTCTCCCTGTGACAGTGTGGATCTACACACTCTCCCTCTGACAGGATGGATCTATTCACACTCCCCGTGGCTGTGTGGATCTAGTCATACTCCCCGAGACATTGTGGATCTATTCACTCTCCCTGTGACAGTGTGCATCTACACACTCTCCCTGCGACAGTGTGGATCTATTCACTCTCCCCATTACAGTGTGGATCTACTCACTCTCCCTGTGACAGTCTGGATCTATTCACTCTCCCTGTGAAGGTTTGGATCTATTCACTCTCCCCGTGACAGCGTGGATCTAGTCATTCTCCCCGTGACAGAATGGATCAATTAACTCTCCCTGTGACAGTGTGGATCTACACAGTCTCCCTGTGACAGGATGGATCTATTGACTCTCCCTGTGACAGTGTGGATCTAGTCATTCTCCCCGTGTCAGTGTCGATCTATTCACTCTCCCTGTGGCACTGTGGATCTATTCACTCACCCGTGACAGTTTGGATCTAATCACTCTCCCCGTGACAACGTGGATCTAGTCATTCTCCCCGTGACAGGATGGATCAATTAACTCTCCCTGTGACAGTGTGGATCTACACAGTCTCCCTGTGACAGGATGGATCTATTGACTCTCCCTGTGACAGTGTGGATCTAGTCATTCTCCCCTTGTCAGTGTCGATCTATTCACTCTCCCCGTGACAGGTTGGATCTAGTCATTCTCCCTGTGACAGGATGGATCTATTTACACTCCCCATGACAGTGTTGGTTTAGTCATTCTCCCTGTGACAGTGTGGATCTGCTCATTCTCCTTGTGACAGTGTGGATCTGCTCATTCTCCTTGTGACAGTGTGGATCTATCCACTCTCCCTGTGACAGTGTGGATCTAATCACTCTCCCTGTGATAGTGTGGATCTATTCACTCTTGCCATGACAGTGTGGATCCAGTCATTCTCCCTGTGACTGTGTGGTTCTATTCACTCTCCCTGTGACAGTGTGGATCTACACACTCTCCCTCTGACAGGATGGATCTATTCACACTCCCCGTGGCTGTGTGGATCTAGTCATACTCCCCGAGACATTGTGGATCTATTCACTCTCCCTGTGACAGTGTGCATCTACACACTCTCCCTGCGACAGTGTGGATCTATTCACTCTCCCCATTACAGTGTGGATCTACTCACTCTCCCTGTGACAGTCTGGATCTATTCACTCTCCCTGTGAAGGTTTGGATCTATTCACTCTCCCCGTGACAGCGTGGATCTAGTCATTCTCCCCGTGACAGAATGGATCAATTAACTCTCCCTGTGACAGTGTGGATCTACACAGTCTCCCTGTGACAGGATGGATCTATTGACTCTCCCTGTGACAGTGTGGATCTAGTCATTCTCCCCGTGTCAGTGTCGATCTATTCACTCTCCCTGTGGCACTGTGGATCTATTCACTCACCCGTGACAGTTTGGATCTAATCACTCTCCCCGTGACAACGTGGATCTAGTCATTCTCCCCGTGACAGGATGGATCAATTAACTCTCCCTGTGACAGTGTGGATCTACACAGTCTCCCTGTGACAGGATGGATCTATTGACTCTCCCTGTGACAGTGTGGATCTAGTCATTCTCCCCTTGTCAGTGTCGATCTATTCACTCTCCCCGTGACAGGTTGGATCTAGTCATTCTCCCTGTGACAGGATGGATCTATTTACACTCCCCATGACAGTGTTGGTTTAGTCATTCTCCCTGTGACAGTGTGGATCTGCTCATTCTCCTTGTGACAGTGTGGATCTGCTCATTCTCCTTGTGACAGTGTGGATCTATCCACTCTCCCCGTGACAGTGTGGATCTAATCACTCTCCCTGTGATAGTGTGGATCTATTCACTCTCCCCATGACAGTGTGGATCCAGTCATTCTCCCTGTGACAGTGTGGGTCTAATCACTCTACCCGTGACAGTGTGGATCTATTCACTCTCCCCGTGACAGTGTGGATCTAATCACTCTCCCTGTGATAGTGTGGATCTATTCACTCTCCCCATGACAGTGTGGATCCAGTCATTCTCCCTGTGACAGTGTGGGTCTACTCACTCTACACGTGACAGTGTGGATCTATTCACTCTTCCCGTGACAGTGTGGATCTATTCACTCTTCCCGGGACAGTGTGGATCTATTCACTCTTCCCGTGACAGTGTTGATCTAGTCATTCTCCCTGTGACAGTGTGGATCTATTCACTCTCCCCGTGACAATGTGGATCTAGTCATTCTCCCCGTGACAGGATGGATCAATTAACTCTCCCTGTGACAGTGTGGATCTACACAGTCTCCCTGTGACAGGATGGATCTATTGACTCTCCCTGTGACAGTGTGGATCTAGTCATTCTCCGCGTGTCAGTGTCGATCTATTCACTCTCCACGTGACAGTGTGGATCTAATCACTCTCCCTGGGACCGTGGATCTATTCACTCTCCCTGTGATTGTGTGGATATATTCACTCTCCCCATGACAGTGTGGATCTACTCACTCTCCCTGTGACAGGATGGATCTATTGACTCTCCCTGTAACACTGTGGATTGATTCACTCTCCCTGTGACAGTGTGGATCTATTCACTCTTCCCGGGACAGTTTGGATCTAGTCATTCTCCCTGTGACAGTGTGGATCTATTCACTCTCCACGTGACAGTGTGGATCTAATCACTCTCCCTGTGACACTGTGGATCTATTCACTCTCCCTGTGACAGGATGGATCTATTCACTCTCCCTGTGGCACTGTGGATCTATTCACTCACCCGTGAAAGTTTGGATCTAATCACTCTCCCCGTGACAGCGTGGATCTAGTCATTCTCCCCGTGACAGAATGGATCAATTAACTCTCCCTGTGACAGTGTGGATCTACACAGTCTCCCTGTGACAGGATGGATCTATTGACTCTCCCTGTGACAGTGTGGATCTAGTCATTCTCCCCGTGTCAGTGTCGATCTATTCACTCTCCCTGTGGCACTGTGGATCTATTCACTCACCCGTGACAGTTTGGATCTAATCACTCTCCCCGTGACAACGTGGATCTAGTCATTCTCCCCGTGACAGGATGGATCAATTAACTCTCCCTGTGACAGTGTGGATCTACACAGTCTCCCTGTGACAGGATGGATCTATTGACTCTCCCTGTGACAGTGTGGATCTAGTCATTCTCCCCTTGTCAGTGTCGATCTATTCACTCTCCCCGTGACAGGTTGGATCTAGTCATTCTCCCTGTGACAGGATGGATCTATTTACACTCCCCATGACAGTGTTGGTTTAGTCATTCTCCCTGTGACAGTGTGGATCTGCTCATTCTCCTTGTGACAGTGTGGATCTGCTCATTCTCCTTGTGACAGTGTGGATCTATCCACTCTCCCTGTGACAGTGTGGATCTAATCACTCTCCCTGTGATAGTGTGGATCTATTCACTCTTGCCATGACAGTGTGGATCCAGTCATTCTCCCTGTGACTGTGTGGTTCTATTCACTCTCCCTGTGACAGTGTGGATCTACACACTCTCCCTCTGACAGGATGGATCTATTCACACTCCCCGTGGCTGTGTGGATCTAGTCATACTCCCCGAGACATTGTGGATCTATTCACTCTCCCTGTGACAGTGTGCATCTACACACTCTCCCTGCGACAGTGTGGATCTATTCACTCTCCCCATTACAGTGTGGATCTACTCACTCTCCCTGTGACAGTCTGGATCTATTCACTCTCCCTGTGAAGGTTTGGATCTATTCACTCTCCCCGTGACAGTGTGGATCTACTAAGTCTCCCCGTGACAGGATGGATCTATTCACTGTCTCCCTGTGACATTGTGGATCTACACACTCTCCTTGTGACCGTGTGGATCTATTCACTCTCCCTGTGACAGTGCAGATCTATTCACTCTCCCTGTGACATTGTGGATCTAGTTATTCTCCCTGTGACAGTGTGGATCTATTCACTTTCCCTGTGACAGTGAGGATCTACTCACTCTCCCTGTGGCACTGTGGATCTATTCACTCACCCGTGACAGTTTTGATCTAATCACTCTCCCCGTGACAGGTTGGATCTAGTCATTCTCCCTGTGACATTGTGGATCTAGTCAGTCTCCCTGTGACAGGATGGATCTATTTACACTCCCCATGACAGTGTGGGTTTAGTCATTATCCTTATGACAGTGTGGATCCACACACCCTCCCTGTGACAGGACGGCTCTATTCACTCTCCCTTTGATAGTGTGGATTTACTCAATCTCCCTGTGACAGTGTGGATATTTTCACTCTCCATGTGGCAGTGTGGATCTATTCACTCTCCCCGTGACAGTGTGGATCTAATCACTCTCACTGTGACAGTTTGGGTCTAGTCACTCTCACCGTGACAGCATGGATCTAGTCATTCTTCCCGTGACAGGATGGATCTATTAACACTCCCCATGACAGTGTGGATCTAGTCATTCTGCTTGTGATAGTGTGGATCTACACACTTTCCCCGCGACATTGTGGATCTATTAAATCTCCCCGTGACAGTGTGGATCTACACATTAAACCTGTGACAGGATGGATATATTCATTCTTCCTGTGACGTTTGGATCGACACACTCTCCCTGTGACAGGATGGATCTATTAACTCTCTCTGTGACAGTGTGGATCCAGTCATTCTCCCTGTGACAGTGTGGGTCTACTCACTCTACACGTGACAGTATGGATCTATTCACTCTCCCTGTGACAGGATGGATCAATTAACTCTCCCTGTGACAGTGTGGATCTAATCACTCTCCCTGTGTTAGTGTGGATCTATTCACTCTCCCTATGACAGTGTGGATCCAGTCATTCTCCCTGTGACAGTGTGGATCTATTCACTCTCCCCATGGCAGTGTGGATCTAGTCATTCTCTCTGTGACAGTGTGGATCTGCTCATTCTCCTTGTGACAGTGTGGATCTATTCACTCTCCCCGTGACAGTGTGGATCTAATCACTCTCCCTGTGATAGTGTGGATCTATCCACTCTCCCTGTGACAGTGTGGATCTAATAACTATCCCTGTGATAGTGTGGATCTATTCACTCTCCCCTGACAGCATGGATCCAGTCATTCACCTTGTGACAGTGTAGATCTATACACTCTCCCCATGACAGTGTGGATCTATTCACTCTACCCATGACAGTGTGGATCTATTCACTCTCCCTGTGACACTGTGGATCTATTCACTCGCCCTGTGACACTGTGGATCTATTCAGTCCACCCGTGAGAGTTTGGATCTAGTCTCTCTCCCCGGGACAGCGTGGATCTAGTCATTCTCCCCGTAACAGTGTGGATCTATTCACCTCCCCGTGACAGTGTGGATCTACTCAGTCTTCCCGTGGCAGTGTGGATCTACACACTCGCCCTGTGACAGGATGGATCTATTAACACTCCCCATGACAGTGTGGATCTACTCACTCTCCCTGTGACAGTGTGGATCTATTCACTCTCCCCATGACAGTGTGGATCTATTCACTCTCCCTGTGACTGTGTGGACCTACACACACTCCCTGTGACAGGATGGATCTATTAACTCTCCCCATCACAGTGTGGATCTAGCCATTCTCCCTGTCACACTGTGAATCTAGTCATTCTCCCTGTGACAGTGTGGATCTAGTTATTCTCTCTGTGACAGTCTGGATCTACTCACTCTCCCTGTGACAGTCTGGATCTACTCAGTCTCCCCGTGACAGTGTGGATCTATTCACTCTGCCATGACAGTTTGGATCTATTCATTCTCCCTGTGACTGTGTGGATCTAGTCATTCTCCTTGTGACAGTGTGGATCTATTCACTCTCCCTGTGACAGTGTGGATCTCCACACTCTCCCTGTGACAATATGGATCAATTAACTCTCCCTGTGACCGTGAGGATCTATTCATTCTCCCTGTGACAGTGTGGATCTAATCACTCTCCCTGTGATAGTGTGGATCTATTCACTCTCCCCATGACAGTGTGGATCCAGTCATTCTCCCTGTGACAGTGTGGATCTACTCACTCTACCCGTGACAGTGTGGATCTATTCACTCTTCCTGGGACAGTTTGGATCTAGTCATTCTCTCTGTGACAGTGTGGATCTATTCACTCTCCCAGTGACAGTGTGGATCTATTCACTCTCACTTTGACAGGGTAGCTCTATTCACTCTCCCCATGACAGTGTAGATCTACTCACTCTCCCTGTGACTGTCTGTATCTACTCAGTCTCTCCATGACAGTGTGGATCTATTCATTCTCCCTTTGACAGTGTGGATCTGTTCACTCTCCCCGAGACAGTGTGAATCTATTCAATCTCCTGTGACAGTGTGGATCTAGTCATTCTCCCTGTGACGGTGTGGATCTATTCACTCTCCCCGTGACAGTGTGGATCTATTCATTCTCCCCGTGACAGCGTGGATCTAGTCATTCTCCCCGTGACAGTGTGGATCTATTGACTCTCCCCCTGACAGTAGGATCTATTCATTCTCCCTGTGACACTGTGGATGTATTCACTCTCCCCGTGACAGTGTTGATCTGATCACTCTCCCTGTGAAAGTGTGGATCTATTCACTCTCCCCTTGACAGTGTGGATCTAGTCATTCTCCTCGTGTCTGTGTGGATCTATTCACTCTCCCTGTGACAGTTTGGATCTAATCACCCTCCCCGTGACAGGATGGATCTATTAACTCTCCCTGTGACAGTGTGGATCTATTCATTCTACCTGTGACAGTGTGGATCTAGCCATTCTCCCTGTGACAGTGTGGATCTATTCACTCTCCCTGTAACTGTGTGGATCTATTGACTCTCCCTGCGACAGCATGGATCTACTCACTCTCTCCGTGACAGTGTGGATCTAGTCATTCTCTCTCTGACAATGTGGATCTATTCATTCTCCCCATGACAGTGTGGATCTAGTCATTGTCCCCATGTCAGTGTGGATCTATTCACTCTCCCAGTGACAGTTTCGATCTAGTCATTCTCCCTGTGACAGTGTGGATCTAGTCACTCTCCCCGTGACAGGATGGATCTATTAAAACTCCCCATGACAGTGTTGATCTAGTCATTATCCTTATGACAGTGTGGATCTACACACTCTCCCCGTGACAGTGTGGATCTACACACTCTCCCTGTGACAGTGTGGATCTATTCACTCTTCCCGGGACAGTTTGGATCTAGTCATTCTCCCCGTGACAGTGTGGATCTATTCACTCTCTCTGTGACTGTGTGGATCTATTCACTCTCCCCATGACAGTGTGGATCTATTCATTCTCCCCGTGACAGTGTGGATTTAGTCATTCTCCGTGTGAAAGTGTGGATCTATTCACTCTCCCTGTGACAGTGTGGATCTAATCACTCTCTCTGTGACAGTGTGGATCTATTCACTCTCCATGTGACACTGTGGATCTATTCACTCTCCCCGTGTCAGTGTGGTTCTAGTCATTCTCCCTGTGACAGTGTGGATCTATTCACTCTCCCCGTGACTCTGTGGATCTATTCACTCTCCCTGTGACAGGATGGATCTATTGACTCTGCCTGTGACAGTGTGGATCTAGTCATTCTCCTCTGTGACAGTGTGGATCTATTCACTCTCCCCGTGACAGTGCGGATCTAGTCAATCTCCCTGTGTCATTGTGGATCTATTCACTCTCCCTGTGACAGTGTGGATCTATTCATTCTCCCCGTGACAGTGTGGATCTATTCATTCTCTCCGTGACAGTGTGGATCTATTCACTCACCCCATGACAGTGTGGTTCTAGTCATTCTCCCTGTGACAGTGTGTAGTCTCTCCTCTGGGTACTGTGCTTTGCTTGCATATCCCCAAACTGGCTCCAGGTTGGTTGATTAATCCAATACTGTGGGTTCTTTTTATTGTGTTAGAAACTGAGAGGAGATGATAGAACCATAGAACCGTAGAAAATAGGTGGAGGAGTAGGCCATTCGGCCCTTCGAGCCTGCACCGCCATTTATTATGATCATGGCTGATCATCCAACTCAGAACCCCGCCCCAGCCTTCCCTCCATACCCCCTGATCCCCATAGCCACAAGGGCCATATCTAACTCCCTCTTAAATATAGCCAATGAACTGGTATCAACTGTTTCCTGTGGCAGAGAATTCCACAGATTCACCACACTCTGTGTGAAGAAGTTTTTCCTAATCTCGGTCCTAAAAGGCTTCCCCTTTATCCTCAAACTGTGACCCCTTGTTCTGGACTTCCCCAACATCGGGAACAATCTTCCTGCATCTAGCCTGTCCAATCCCTTTAGGATCTTATACGTTTCAATCAGATCCCCCCTCAATCTTCTAAATTCCAACAAGTAAAAGCCCAGTTCATCCAGTCCTTCTTCATATGAAAGTCCTGCCATCCCAGGAATCAATCTGGTGAACCTTCTTTGTACTCCCTCTATGGCAAGTAAGTCTTTCCTCAGATTAGGGGACCAAAACTGCACACAATACTCCAGGTGTGGTCTCACCAAGGCCGTGTACAACTGCAGCAGTACCTCCCTGCTCCTGTACTCAAATCCTCTTGCTATAAATGCCAGCATACCATTCGCCTTTTTCACTGCCTGCTGTACCTGCATGCCCACTTTCAATGACTGGTGTATAATGACACCCAGGTCTCGTTGCACCTCCCCTTTTCCTAATCGGCCACCATTCAGATAATAATCTGTTTTCCTATTTTTGCCACCAAAGTGGATAACTTCACATTTATCCACATTAAATTGCATCTGCCATGAATTTGCCCACATACCCAACCTATCCAAGTCACCCTGCATCCTCTTAGCATCCTCCTCACAGCTAACACTGCCACCCAGCTTCGTGTCATCCGCAAACTTGGAGATGCTGCATTTAATTCCCTCATCCAAGTCATTGATATACATTGTAAACAACTGGGGTCCCAGCACTGAGCCTTGCGGTACCCCACTTGTCACCGCCTGCCATTCTGAAAAGGTCCCCTTTATTCCCACTCTTTGCTTCCTGTCTGCTAACCAATTCTCCACCCACACCAATACCTTACCCCCAATACCGTGTGCTTTAAGTTTTCACACTAATCTCCTGTGTGGGACCTCGTCAAAAGCCTTTTGAAAATCCAAATATACCACATCCACTGGTTCTCCCCTATCCACTCTACTAGTTACATCCTCAAAAAATTCTATGAGATTCGTCAGACATGATTTTCCTTTCACAAATTCATGCTGACTTTGTCCGATGATTTCACCGCTTTCCAAATGTGCTGTTATCACATCTTTGATAACTGACTCCAGCAGTTTCCCCACCACCAACGTTAGGCTAACCGGTCTATAATTCCCCGGTTTCTCTCTCCCTCCTTTTTTAAAAAGTGGGGTTACATTAGCCACCCTCCAATCCTCAGGAACTAGTCCTGAATCTAACGAGTTTTGAAAAATTATCACTAATGCATCCACTATTTCTT
This sequence comes from Mobula hypostoma, assembly GCF_963921235.1. Lineage (NCBI taxonomy): Eukaryota > Metazoa > Chordata > Chondrichthyes > Myliobatiformes > Myliobatidae > Mobula > Mobula hypostoma. Next base: position 1,790,562 of record NC_086116.1, on the reverse strand, counting down.
GGGCTACTTCCTTAAGCACTCTAGGATGCAGACCATCTGGCCCTGGGGATTTATCTGACTTCAATCCCTTCAATTTACCTAGCACCACTTCCCTACTAACATGTATTTCGCTCAGTCCCTCCATCTCACTAGACCCTCTGTCCCCTACTATTTCTGGAAGATTATTTATGTCCTCCTTAGTGAAGACAGAACCAAACTAATTATTCAATTGGTCTGCCATGTCCTTGCTCCCCATAATCAATTCACCTGTTTCTGTCTGCAGGGGACCTACATTTGTCTTTACCAGTCTTTTATGATAGAAATGTGGAGGTAACTCGACACGTTAGGATAAAAATAAAATTGGTGTTTGTGCACTGTATGCATTTCTGTAAGATGCCATGATTCTCAGAGAGAATGTAGATCCTGTCCCACTGGCAGTATAGATCCATTGGAGTGTGTGATGTGATGGGAAAGACTGGTCTGTTAGTTTGTAAATGAACAATGAACAGAGCAGCACACACAAACTGCCGGAGGAACTCAGCAGGTCAGGCATCTTCTGTGGCGAACAATTAAACAGCTGACGTTTCAGGTTGTGGCCAGAAAGGAAGGGGGAGCAAGGGGTAGGTGGTCAAACTACAGAAACACAGGAATGAGGGGCTAGGTGGGCACTTGCCCCTTTGTGTCCGCTCTATGATTGAGCATCATTTCTAAATCTCCTGCCTGATCACCAGATTCCCACTCCATGCCCTTGTCCATCTCCTTTCTAAATGTACTCGGTGAGTTGTCCTCCTCAGACCAGAGAGGGAGGGAATGCTACAGGTTCACTATTGTCTGAGTGAAGGCATCTACCCTCATCTCAGTACAAAACCTCTTCCCCTGTGACCTGAGACACCCATCCTTCCAAACACCCCAGCCAGGGGGAACATTTCCCCACGTACAGTGTGCAGAGTTAAAGACACATTATGGCCAACAGTGTTGCCAGGCAGAGAAGGCATCTACATTTTTCAGGGGGCACAGTCGTGCCACTGGCAGTGCCTCTTCCTCACAGTGCCAGAGATTTGTGCTCAGTCCTGACCTCCACCTCTGCCTGTGTGTGTGGGTTTTTCACATTCTCCCTCTGGGTGCTCTGCTCTTCTCTCCCATTCCAAAGCTGTGTGGGCTGGTGGGTTAATTGGCTGCTATTACAGCCCCAGTGTGTGGTCGTACCTGGGGAGGTTTGCTATAGGACGGCGCAGGCTGCGTGGGCTGACGAATCGGTGTCCATACTGTACTCCTGCTCCCATTTTGTTCATTCATTGGAGAGTCCAAAGAGCAAAGTTTGCATATGGGAAATGATCAGCAAATGATGTACTGGTTCTACAAGCAACACACACAAAATGCTGCAGGAACTCAGCAGGCCAGGCAGCATCTGTGGAAAAGAGTGCTGTCGATGTTTCGGGCCGAAACCCTTCAGCAGGACTGGAGAAAAAAGATGAAGAGCGGATTTAAAAGGAGGGTGAGGGGAGAAAGAAACCCCGGGTAATAGGTGAAACCAGGAGCGGGGGTGGATAAAGCAAAGATCTGGGAATTTGATTGGTGAAAGAGGCAGAAGGCCATGGAAAAAAGAAAAGGGGGAGGAGCACCAGAGGGAGGCGATGGGTGGACAAGGTGATAAGGTGAGAGAGGGAAAAGGGGATGGGGAATGGTGAAGGTTGGGGGACATTACAGGAAGTTTGAGAAATTGATGTTCATGCCATCAGGTTGGAAGCTACCCAGATGGAATATAAGGTGTCGTTCCTCCAGACTGAGAGTGGCCTCATCACGACAGTGGAGGAGGCCACGGATGGACATATCGGAATGGGAAAGAGAAGTGGAATTAAAATGGGTGGTCACTGGGAGATCCTGCTTGTTCTGGCAGACGGAGCATAGGTGCTCAGTAAAGCAGTCTCCCAATCTATGTCGGGTCTCACCAACATACAGGAGGCCACGCCGGGAACACCGTGTACGGTAACTGACCTCAACAGACTCACAGGTGAAGTGTCGTCTCACCTGGAAGGACTGTTTGGGGCTCTGAATGGTGGTGAGGGAGGAGGTGTATGGGCAGGTGAAGCACTTGTTCTACAATCACTTATTGTCCATCCTTTCCGTCACTGAAACCAGGAGGTGGTTAAGACTCACCTGCATTGTTGGCTCTGGAATCAGACAGTAGCCTGGCCTGGTGTGAGGAAGGATGAGAAAGAGCTTTTAAAAAATAATCCAGAAGTTTTTGAGTTTATCAATAACTCTGAAGAACTAGAATTGGGATTGGTTTATTGTTGTTACATGTACCGAGATACAGTGAAAATCTTGTCTTACAGGTCAGATCATTGCACAGCACACTGAGATAGAACAAGGAGAAAGAATAACAATACAGAATAAAGTGTAACAGCTGCAGAGAAAGTGCAGCACAGGTAGACAAGGTGTGGATCATATGCAGCCTGAGAGTCCATCTTATCGTAGTAGGCAACCATTTAATAGTTTTATAACCATGGGGTTTAAGCTGTCCTTCAGCCTGGCGATTTTCTATGTTCTGCCTGACAAAAGAGGGGCAAAAAGAGAATGTCTGGGCTGGGGGAGATTTTTGATGATGCTGGCTGCTTACTAAGGCAGTGAGAATTGTAGACAGAGTCCATAGAGGGGAGGCTGGTCTTCGTGATGTGCTGAGCTGTGTCCACAAATCTGTAGTCTCTTGCAGAGCAGGTGCCATACCAAGCTGTTATGCATCCAGATAGGATGGATAGGATAAACAGGAGAGAAGATAATATCAAACCCCCAGCCCCCTCTCTCATAAGCAAAAATTAATAGGTTGCCCACCCTGGATCCCAACCCACCAATCGGCAATGAGAAGGAAACACTGAAAACTGAAGGAGAGCAATATAAATTGTGGAATTTCAAAAACACCTTCACATCAGAATCAAACCCAGTCTTTCCATGAAGAGTGACTGCCTCGTTACCGACCTGCGGCTTTTCATACGCCACCAGCCCGGTTACTAATCCGTTGACCCCCGGCGTCCGTAGAGAGCTACCACTGACCTCCTCTGCAATCACCTTGATGCTTCAATCTTCCTTAACGCTTCGAAATGGAGTTGATTATGGCCCTGTATCCCGTCTCTGAGCTTCTCCATGAAGCAGCTCTCGGTCCTCTACAGGGACAGCAGAGCACTAGATTATTCAATTGAACTCCAAGCTGTACATCACAGGCTCCAACAGTTTCTGAAATATAATCAAAACCAAAAGAACAAACAGAAGGCACAGAGGAAGTGAAATAATTGAAGATTGGCTATCTCCAAGACGTCACCATTGTTCACTGGTGCTATCCTGACTGGAAAGAATTGGGACAGTTCTTCCTTTAGGAGAATTCCTCAGCCCGATGTCACTCATTTTGGGAACATTGATTAGAGTTGTTATAAATAACATCTTTCTTGAGTCATTAAAGTACACCAAGCAGACGTAAATTCCAATTACTTGCAGGATGTGAATGTTTTTGCTGTTACCTAAATTGATAAATTAGCTTATCATTATCACACTTATCAAGGTGCAGTGAAAAAGTTTCTTATGTATGCCATGGATACAGATAATTTCATAACACAATGATAAAATTAAAACAAGGTAAAACAATAGCAGAATGCAGAATAAAGTGTAACCCTTATAGAGAAAATATATTACAGGTAAACAATAAAGTGTAAGGCCATAGCAAGGTAGATTGTGAGGTCAAGAGTCTATCTTATTGAACTAGGGAACTGATAACAGTTGCATAGGAGCTGTCCTTTATTTACAGATACAGCACAGAATCTGGCCCTTCCGGCCTTCCCGGCCACACCACCCAGCAAGCACCAACTCTGATCTAACCCTAATCAGGGGTCAATTTACAATGAACTACCTGGTGCACCCTTCACCTGTGAGAGGAAAACAGAGGACCCAGAGAAACCCCACACGTTCCCACGGGGAGGATGCGCAGAGACTCCTTATGGAGGATGCATGGGTTGGACTCCAAACTCAATACCTCCAACTGTATTAGTGTCACGTTCACCTTGAGCCTGGTGATATGTGCTTTCAGGTTTTTGTATCTTCTGCGGGATGGACAGAAGAGAAGAGAGAATGCCCTTGGTGTGTGGGATCTTTAATTGTGCTTTATTAAGGGGCAGCGAGAAGTATCGACAGAGTCTGTTGAACTGGTTTCCAAGATATACTGAGCTGTGCCCCTATCTTTAGTTTCTCATGGGTCAGATAGAGCAGTTGCCATACCAAGCCATGGTGCATCCTGACAGAATACATTCCTGAAGCCCGATTTCATTTTAAACATTGCTGCTTTGGAAAACAAAGCTTCATTGAAATTTGTCCCATCAGTATGGGTCTTCCTTATGGAGCCTGGCATTAAAATTTTTAGATCAGACCATAGACCATAAGCTATAGGAGCAGAATTAGGCCATTTGGCCCATCGAGCCTGCTCTGTCATTTCATCATGGCTGATCCATTTTCCCTCTCAGCCCCAATCTCCTGCCTTCTCCGTGTATCCCTTCATGCTCCGACTAATCAAGAATCTGTCCACCTCTGCCTTAAATATACATAAAGACAGCCTCTACAGTTGCCTGAGACAATGAATTCCATAGATTCACCACTCTCTGGCTGAAGAAATTCTTCCTCATATCCATTCCAAATGGATGACTCTTTATTCTAAGGCTGTGGCCTCTGGTCTTAGACTCTTTCAGCATAGGAAACATCCTTTCTACATCCTCTCTATCGAGAACTTTCACCATTCGATAGGTTTCAGTGAGGTCACCCCTCATTCTTCTGAATTCTTGTCAATACAGGCCCAGAGCCATCAAATGCTCTTCGTATGACAAGCCATTCAATCCTGGAATCATTTTTGTGAACCTCCTTTGAACCCTCTCCAGTTTCAGCACATCCTTTCTAAGATAACGGGTCCAAACCTGCTCATAATACTCCAAGTGAGGCATTAAGTCTTTGCTTTTATATTCCAGTCCTCTTGAAATGAATGCTAAGATCGCATTTGCTTTCCTCACCACAGCCACAACCTTCAAGTTAACCTTTAGGGAATCCTGCACAAGGACTCCCAAGTCCCTTTGCATCTTAATTTTTGTATTTTTTCTCCATGTAGAAAATAGTCAACCCTTTCATTTCTTCTACCAAAATTCATGAACTAAAAAGTTCCCAACACTACATTCCAACTGCCATTTCTTTGCCCATTCTGCTAATCCATACAAGTCCTTCTGTAGCCTCTCTACTTCCTCAAAACTACCTGCCCCTCCACCTATTTTCATACCATCTGCAAACTTTGCAAAAAAGCCATCAATTCCATCATCAAATCACAAACAAGAGAAAATCTGCGGATGCTGGAAATCCAGGCAATACACACAAAACGCTGGAGGAACTCAGTAGGCCAGGCAGCATCTATGGAAAAGAGTACAGTCGACATTTCAGGCCAAGACCCTTCAGCAGGACTGGCCAAATCATTGACATATAATGTAAAAAGAATCATTCCCAACACAGAACCCTGTGGAACACCACTAGTCACCGGCAGCCAGTCAGGAAAGACTCCCTTTATTCCCACTATTTACCTCCTGCCAATCAACCACCGGTTTATCCATGCTAGAATCTTTCCTGTATTATCATGAGCTCGTAGCTGGTTAATCAGCCTTATGTGTGGCACCTTGTCAAAGGCCTTAATAAAATACAAGTGCACAACATCAACTGATTCTTCTTGTCTATCCTGCTTGTTACTTCTTCATAGAAATCCAACAGATTTTTCAGGCAAGAATTTTCCTTGAGGAAACCATGCTGACTATAGCTTATTTTATCATGTGCCTTTGACAAGGTGCCACACATGAGGCAAGATAAGAGCCCATGGAATTACAGGAAAGTTACATACGTAGATAGAGCATTGGCTGATTGGCAGGAAACAGAGAGTGGGAATAAAGGGATCCTATTCTGGTTGGCTGCTGGTTACCAGTGGTGTTCCACAGGGATCAGTGTTGGGGCCACTTCTTTTTACATTGTACATCAACGATTTGGATTATGGAATAGATGGCTTTGTGGCTAAGTTTGCTGACTATACGAAGATAGGTGGAGGGGCCGGTAGTGCTGAGGAAACGGAGAGTCTGCAGAGAGACTTGGATAGATTGGAAGAATGGGCAGAGAAGTGGCAAATGAAGTACAATGTTGGAAAGTGTATGGTTATGCACTTTGGCAGAAAAAATAAACGGGCAGACTATTATTTCAATGGGGAAAGAATTCAAAGTTCTGAGATGCAACAGGACCTGGGAGTCCTCGTACAGGATACCCTTAAAGTTAACCTCCAGGTTGAGTCGGTGGTGAAGAAGGCAAATGCAATGTTGGCATTCATTTCTAGAGGAATAGAGTATAGGAGCAGGGATGTGATGTTGAGGCTCTATAAGGCGCTGGTGAGACCTCACTTGGAGTACTGTGGGCAGTTTTGGGCTCCTTATTTAAGAAAGGATGTGCTGACGTTGGAGAGGGTACAGAGAAGATTCACTAGAATGATTCCGGGAATGAGAGGGTTAACATATGAGGAGCGTTTGTCCGCTCTCGGACTGTATTCCTTGGAGTTTAGAAGAATGAGGGGAGACCTCATAGAAACATTTCAAATGTTAAAAGGCATGGACAGAGTGGATGTGGCAAAGTTGTTTCCCATGATGGGGGAGTCTAGTACGAGAGGGCATGACTTAAGGATTGAAGGGCACCCATTTAGAACAGAAATGCGAAGAAATTTTTTTAGTCAGAGGGTGGTGAATCTATGGAATTTGTTGCCACGGGCAGCAGTGGAGGCCAAGTCATTGGGTGCACTTAAGGCAGAGATTGATAGGTATCTGAGTAGCCAGGGCATCAAAGGTTATGGTGAGAAGACGGGGGAGTGGGACTAAATAGGAGAATGGATCAGCTCATGATAAAATGGCAGAGCAGACTCGATGGGCTGAATGGCCTACTTCTGCTCCTTTGTCTTATGGTCTCTAAGTATCCTGAGACCTTCATCCTTAGTAATCGACTCCAACATCTTCCCAGCCACTGGGGTTAGACTAATTGGCCTATAGTTTCCTTTCTTCTGTCCCTCTCCTTCCTTGAAGAGTGGAGTGACATTTGCTATTTTCCAGTCTTCCGGAACCATTCCAGAATCTCCTCAGCCATCTCTTTCAGAACTCTGGGGTGTACACCATCTGGTCCAGATGACTTATCTACCTCCAGACCTTTCAGCTTCCCAAGAACCTTTTCTCTAGTTATGGTAGCTTCACATACTTCATGCTCCCTGACATCTGGAACTTCCACCATACTGCAAAAGATTGATGCAAATACTTATTCAGTTCATCTGCTATTTCACTGTCCCCCATTACTACCTCTCCAGCATCATTTTCCAGAGGTCCAATATCCACTCTCACCTCTCTTTTACACTTCATGTAGCTAAAGAAACTTTTGGTACCCTCTTTAATATTATTGGCTAGCTTACTTTTGTATTCCACCTTTACCTTCTTAATGACTTTTTAGTTGCCTTCTGTTGGTTTTAAAAAGTTTCCCAATGCTCTAACTTCCCAGTAATCTTCACTCTATTATATGCCCTCTCTTTGGCTTTTTATGTTGGTTTTGACATCATGGCTGAGTCATCTTCCTTTAGAATACTTCTTCCTCTTTGGGATGTACAGTATATATCCTGTGCCTTCTGAATTGTTGCTCTGCCATCATCCCTGCCAGTGTTCTGTTCCAATCAATTCTGGCCAACTCCTCTCTCATGCCTCTGTAATTCCCTTTACTCCACTGTAATACTGATACATCTGATTTTAGCTTCTCCTTCTCAAATTTCAGGTGAATTTGATCATATTTTGATCACATGACCCGAAGGGTTGCTGTCTAATTAATTCTGGTTCATTGCACAGCACCCAATCCAGAATAAAGCATCAAGTTGGATAAGTCACCGGGACCAGATGAGATGTACCCCAGGCTACTGTGGGAGGCGAGGGAGGAGATTGCTGAGCCTCTGGCGATGATCTTTGCATCATCAATGGGGACGGGAGAGTTTCCGGAGGATTGGAAAGTTGCGGATGTTATTCCATTATTCAAGAAAGAGAGTAGAGATAGCCCAGGAAATTATAGACCAGTGAGTCTTACCTCAGTGGTTGGTAAGTTGATGGAGAAGACCCTGAGAGGCAGGATTTATGAACATTTGGAGAGGCATACCATAGAAACATAGAAACATAGAAAATAGGTGCAGGAGTAGGCCATTCGGCCCTTCGAGCCTGCACCGCCATTTATTATGATCATGGCTGATCATCCAACTCAGAACCCCGCCCCAGCCTTCCCTCCATACCCCCTGACCCCCGTAGCCACAAGGGCCATATCTAACTCCCTCTTAAATATAGCCAATGAACTGGCCTCAACTGTTTCCTGTGGCAGAGAATTCCACAGATTCACCACTCTCTGGAATAATCAGCATGGCTTTGTCAAAGGCAGGTCGTGCCTTATGAGCCTGATTGAATTTTTTGAGGATGTGATACTTTGATACTTCATACTTTATTGTCGCCAAACAATTGATACTAGAGCTTACAATCACCACAGTGATATTTGATTCTGCTCTTCATGCTCCCTGGAGTACAAATCTATAGTAAATATTAAAAATTTAAATTATAAATCATAAATAGAAAATAGAAAAGGGAAAGTAAGGTAGTGCAAAAAAACCGAGAGGCAGGTCCGGGTATTTGGAGGGTACGGCCCAGAACCGGGTCAGAATCCGTTCAGAAGTCTTATCACAGTTGGAAAGAAGCTGTTCCCACATCTGGCCGTACGAGTCTTCAAGCTCCTGAGCCTTCTCCCGGAGGGAAGAGGGACGAAAAGTGTGTTGGCTGGGTGGGTCGTGTCCTTGATTATCCTGGCAGCACTGCTCCGACAGCGTGTGGTGTAAGGTGAGTCCAAGGACGGAAGATTGGTTTGTGTGATGTGCTGTGCCATGTTCACAATCTTCTGCAACTTTTTCCGGTCTTGGACAGGACAACTTCCATACCAGGTTGTGATGCACCCCAGAAGAATGCTTTCTACGGTGCATCTATAAAAATTAGTGAGGGTTTTAGGGGACAGGCCAAATTTCCTTAGATTCCTCAGGAAGTAAAGGCGCTGGTGGGCCTTCTTGACAGTGGACTCTGCTTGGTTGGACCAAATCAGGTCATTTGTGATATTGACCCCAAGGAACGTAAAGCTTTTGACCTATTCCACTTGCGCACCACCGATGTAAATGGGGTCGTGCGATCTGCTACTCCTTCTGAAGTCAACAACCAATTCCTTCGTCTTGCTGACGTTGAGGGATAGGTTATTGTCTTCGCACCAGGCCTACAATTGTGGTGTCATCAGCAAACTTATATATTGAGTTCGATGGAAACTTGATACACAATCATGGGTGTACAGTGAGTACAGCAGGGGGTTGAGTACACAGCCAATGTGTGATGAAGGAAGAGCAGTAGATGTAGTGTATGGGATTTCAGCAAGGCATTTGATAAGGTACCCTATGCCAGGCTTATTGAGGAAGTAAGGAGGCATGGGATCCAAGGGGACATTGCTTTGTGGATCCAGAACTGGCTTGCCCACAGAAGGCAAAGAGTGGTTGTAGACGGGTCGTATTCTGCATGGAGGTTGGTGACCAGTGGAGCAATTTTTATAAATGACCTGGATGAGGAAGTGGAGGGATGGGTTAGTAATTCTGCTGACAACACAAAGGTTGGAGGTGTTGTGGATAGTGTGGAGGGGTGTCAGAAGTTGCAGCGGGACGTTGATAGGATGCAAAACTGGGCTGAGAAGTGGCAGATGGAGTTCAACCCAGGTAAGTGTGAAGTGGTTCATTTTGGTAGGTCAAATATGATGGCAGTGTGGAGGATCAGAGGGATCTTGGGGTCCGAGTCCATAGGACACTCAAAGCTGCTGCGCAGGTTGACTCTGTGGTTAAGAAAGCGTACGGTGTATTGGCCTTCATCAATCATGGAATTAAATTTAGGAGCCGAGAGGTAATGTTACAGCTATATAGAACCCTGGTCAGACCCCACTTGGAGTACTGTGCTCAGTTCTGATCGCCTCACTACAGGAAGGATGTGGAAACCATAGAATAGGTGCAGAGGAGATTTACAAAGATGTTGCCTGGATTGGGGAGCATGCCTTATGAGAATAGGTTGAGTGATCTCGGGCTTTTCTCCTTGGAGCGACGGAGGATGAGAGGTGACCTGAAAGAGGTGTATAAGATGATGAGAGGCATTGATCGTGTGGAGAGTCAGAGGCTTTTTCCCAGGGCTGAAATGGTTGCCACAATTGGACACAGGTTTAAGGTGCTGGGGAGTAAGTACAGAGGGGATGTCAGGGGTAAGTTTTTTACTCAGAGAGTGATGAGTACCTGGAATGGGCTGCCGGCAATGGATAGGTACATGGAGCTTAGGAAAATAGAGGGCTATAGGTAAGCCTAGTAATTTCTAAGGTTGGGACATGTTCGGCACAATTTTGTGAGCCGAAGGGCTTGTATTATGCTGTAGGTTTACTATGTTTCTATGCTTCTAATAGCTGATCCTCCAGTGGGTTCAACCACAAGCTGCTCTAAAAAGCCATCTCAAAGGCACTCTAGAAATTTCCCCTCTTGGAATCCTGCACCAACCTGATTTTCCCAATCTACTTGCATATTGAAATCCCCTATGACTATTGTAAAATTGTCTTTTTGGCATACCTTTTCTATTTCCCATTGTAATTTGTAGACCACATCCCTACTACTGTTTGGGGAGTCTGTATACAACTCCCATCGGTTTTCTTTTTACCCTCGCAGTTCCTTAGCTCTATCCACAATTATTCAATACCTTCCAACCCTATGTCACCTCTTTCTAATGATTTGATTTCATTTTTTACCAACAGAACAATGCTGCCCCCTCTGCTTTCCCGCCTGTCCTTTCCATACAAAGTGTATCCTTGGACATTGCGCTCCCAGCTATAAATTTCTTTCAGCCATGATTCAGTGATGCCTACAACATCATACTTGCCAATCTGCAACTGTGCTGCAAGTTCATCTACCTCATTCCACATACTGTTCACATTCAGATACAACACCTTCAGTCCTGTATTCACCCTTTTCGATTTTGTCGCATCATGTTTAACCTTTTGATTCCTAACTTCGTCTGAGGTCTTACCTACATCTGCCTCCACAACCTCTCCACTAATTATTCTGGCACTCTGATTCGCATCCCCCTGCAACTCTAGTTTAAACCCCACAGTGCAGCATTAATCAAACCTTCCCGCTGGGATATTAGTCCCCCTCCAGTTCAGGTGCAAACTGTCCCTTCTGTACAGATTCTACCTTCCCCGGAACAGAGCCCAATGATCAATCTTATGTGCCCCTTCCTGCATTATGGCTTAGCCACGTGTTAAACTGTATAATCTTCCTATTTCTGGTCTCACTAGCATGAAGCATGGGTAGCAATCCTGAGATCACAACCCTGGAGATCCTGCCCTTTAACTTAACACCTAACTCCCTGAACTCACTGTGCAGAACCTCGTCACTCATCCTACCCAAATCATTGGTACCTACAGGGACCACAACTTCTTGCTGTTCACCCTCCCATTTAAGGATGCTGAGGACTTGATCCGAGATGGCCCAGATCCTGGCAGCCAGGGTCTATAGTGAGGTGTCAGTCACAACTAAAGATTAAAAGTCACTTCCTTTCCATTTTTTTGGATTTCTGTAAAGTGCCTGGGATTTCATAGAAACATAGAAACATAGAAAATAGGTGCAGGAGTAGGCCATTCGGCCCTTCGAGCCTGCACCGCCATTTATTATGATCATGGCTGATCATCCAACTCAGAAACCAGCCTTCCCTCCATACCCCCTGACCCCTGTAGCCACAAGGGCCATATCTAACTTCCTTTTAAACATAGCTAATGAACTGGCCTCAACAGTTTGCTGTGGCAGAGAATTCCACAGATTCACCACTCTCTGTGTGAAGAAGTTTTTCCTAATCTCGGTCCTAAAAGGCTTCCCCTCTATCCTCAAACTGTGACCCCTCGTTCTGGACCTCCCCAACATCGGGAACAATCTTCCCGCATCTAGCCTGTCCAATCCCTTTAGGATCTTATACGTTTCAATCAGATCCCCCCTCAATCTTAAAAAAAAATAGGAAAACAGATTATCTGAATGGTGGCCAATTAGGAAAAGGGGAGGTGCAACGAGACCTGGGTGTCATTATACACCAGTCATTGAAAGTGGGCATGCAGGTACAGCAGGCAGTGAAAAAGGCGAATGGTATGCTGGCATTTATAGCGAGAGGATTCGAGTACAGGAGCAGGGAGGTACTACTGCAGTTGTACAAGGCCTTGGTGAGACCACACCTGGAGTATTGTGTGCAGTTTTGGTCCTCTAATCTGAGGAAAGACATCCTTGCCATAGGGGGAGTACAAAGAAGGTTCACCAGATTGATTCCTGGGATGGCAGGACTTTCATATGAAGAAAGACTGGATGAACTGGGCTTGTACCCGTTGGAATTTAGAAGATTGAGGGGGGATCTGATTGAAACGTATAAAATCCTAAAGGGATTGGACAGGCTAGATGCAGGAAGATTGTTCCCGATGTTGGGGAAGGCCAGAACGAGGGGTCACAGTTTGAGGATAGAGGGGAAGCCTTTTAGGACCGAGATTAGGAAAAACTTCTTCACACAGAGAGTGGTGAATCTGTGGAATTCTCTGCCACAGGAAACAGTTGAGGCCAGTTCATTGGTTATATTTAAGAGGGAGTTAGATATGGCCCTTGTGGCTACGGGGGTCAGGGGGTATGGAGGGAAGGCTGGGGCGGGGTTCTGAGTTGGATGATCAGCCATGATCATAATAAATGGCGATGCAGGCTCGAAGGGCCGAATGGCCTACTCCTGCACCTATTTTCTATGTTTCTATGTTTCTATCTCCCGTTCTCAGTATTATTTATTCATTTTTTATTTGCACAGTTTTCCTTTTTTTTCCAGATTGGTTATTTGTCAGTCTTTGTGTGGAGTTTTTCATTGATTCTATTGTACTTTTTTGTTCTATTGTGAATGCCTGTAAGAAAATGAATCTCAGGGTAGCTAATGACAATGTACTGTGGGTACTTTGATAATATATTTACTTTGAACTTTAAAATGTATCCTGTAAATGCAGCCTATAATTGTGGAGTTACGGGAGACAGCATATGCTGGAATCTGGAGTGATGCTGCAGGAGCTCAGTAGTCCTGTTCTAATGAGTGGGAGGAAAGGAATTGTTGAGACCCTGCATCGGGTGCAGCGTAGATCCACCAGGATGCTGCCTGAACTGGGGACGCTTTAATGGGGAGAGATTGGATAGGCTGGGCTTGTTTTCCCTGGAGCTAAGGAGGCCGAGGAGCCCTTATGGTATACTGTGCCACGAGGGAGCTTTACAGTGACATGAGCAGCTTGTATTAGAAAAGTTTGTTATACCTGTGAATTTTGTTTCTTTGTACAGGTTAAGCCCCCACAGATTGCTCCATCAAAGACATTGTGATGAACTTTTTACAAATATGGCAACCCAAGGAACTGAATTCTGCCTGACAACCACAAACTCGTTGACCAGGATGGCAACCTTCGACCATGAGTTTGCGGCTCCCACACTGAGGCTGCAGCCCCTGGAGAGAGGAGCCCACTCCGCTCCTGCTCAGCGGGCAGGTTGCTTTGACTCGAAGACGTGGGCCAGGGCTCCCTGGATGCCAGAGGAGCAGGTGCATGGTGGAGATGGTGATGGGTCCGTGCTCGGTCATGATAGCCTGAAGATGAGGAGGACACAGCCTGGGACCAGAGAGGACAACCTGTTCAGTGACTCTGACTGGCGACAACCTGCTGACCACAGATGGGTTTGGGATAGTGTTGCATGTAACTGGGAGAACAGGAGCAACGGTGAGTTGTCCGTCTTCCTGTCTACCTCGGGAGGCTTGAAGTAAATCCATGACTGATTCCATATCATCAGGAGATAATGTGGGATTTCTGAATTCCCTGGCGGGCAGCCTGATTTGAAAACCCTGGTGCTGGAGGAGATAAGGTGGGATTTCTGAATCCCCTGGCGGGCAGCCTGATTTGAAAACCCTGGTGCTGGAGGGGATAATGTGGGATTTCTGAACCCCCTGGCGGACAGCCTGATTTGAAAACCCTGGTGCTGGAGGGGATAATGTGGGATTTCTGAATCCCCTGGCGGGCAGCCTGATTTGAACACCCTGGTGCTGGCTGGATCCCAGCCACAATACGGTCTGTGACATCACTGCAGTGAAGCCACTTGCTGAATATGACAGGGTTTAATCTGCCTCCTGAGTTACAACCAAACAAGGCTGCTTTGGCCCCTTCTTGATCTGCATTTCTCTCCCCACTGATCCTTCAGGCTTAGAACACAGGACAGTACAGCATAGTGAAGTGCAGAACACAGGATATGGAACAGTACAGCACAGAACACAGAACAGCACAGCATAGTACAGCGCAGAACACAGGATATAGAACAGTACAGTGCAGTTCACAGGACATGGAACAGTACAGCGCAGAACACAGGGTATAGAACAGTACAGCGCAGAACACAGGGTATAGAATAGTACACTGCAGAACAGAGGACTTAGAACAGTACAGCGCAGAACAGAGGATATGGAACAGTACAGTGCAGAACACAGGGTATAGAACAGTACAGCAAATAAACACAGTAAATAGAACAGAACAGTGTAGTACAACACAGAACACAGGATATAGATCAGTACAGCGCAGAACACAGGACATAGAACAGTACAGTGCAGAACACAGGGTATAGATCAGTACAACACAGAACACAGGATATAGAACAATACAGCGCAGAGCACAGGTTATAGAACAGTACAGTGAAGAACACAGGACATAGAAGAGTACAGTGCAGAACACAGGGTATAGAACAGTACAGTACAGAACACAGGACATAGAACAGTACAGCGCAGTACAGCACAAAACACAGGACATAGAACAGTACAGTACAGAACACAGGACATAGAACAGTACAGTGCAGTACAGCACAAAACACTGGACATAGAACAGTACAACGCAGTACAGCACAAAACACCGGACATAGAACAATACAGCGCAGAACACAGGGTATAGAAAAGTACAGTGCAGAAGAACACAGGACATAGAACAGTACAGCACAGAACACAGGACATAGAAGAGTACAGCGCAGAACACAGGACATAGAAAAGTATAGTACAGAACACACGACATAGAACAGTACAGTGCAGTACAGCACAAAACACAGGAGATAGAACAGTACAGCACAAAACACAGGACATAGAACAGTACAGCGCAGTACAGCGCAGAACACAGGGTATAGAACAGTACAGCACAGAACACAGGACATAGAACATTTAAGCGCAGAACATAGAACATAAAACAGTAAAGTGCAGACACAGAACATAGAACAGTACAGCACAGAACACAGAACATAGAACAGTAAAGTGCAGAACACAGAACATAGAACAGTACAGCACAGAACACAGGACATAGAACAGTACAGAACAGAACACAGGACATAGAACAGTACAGAGCAGAACACAGGACATAGAACAGTACAGTGCAGAACACAGGACATAGAACAGTACAGCACAGAACACAGGACATAGAACAGTACAGTGCAGAACACAGGACATAGAACATAACAGTACAGTGCAGAACACAGGACATAGAACAGTACAGCGCAGAACACAGGACATAGAACAGTACAGTGCAGAACACAGGACATAGAACAGTACAGCACAAAACACAGGACATAGAACAGTACAGCGCAGTACAGCACAGAACACAGGGTCTAGAACAGTACAGCACAGAAGACAGGACATAGAACAGTTTAGTGCAGAACACAGGACATAGAACAGTACAGCGCAGTACAGCACAAAACACAGGACATAGAACAGTACAGAACAGAACACAGGGTATAGAACAGCACAGCACAGAACACAGGACATAGAACAGTACAGTGCAGTACAGCACAAAACACAGGACATAGAACAGTACAGCACAGAACACAGGACATAGAACAGTACAGCACAGAACACCGGACATAGAACAGTACAGTACAGAACACAGGACATAGAACAGTACAGCACAGAACACAGGACATAGAACAGTACAGTGCAGAACACAGGACATAGAACAGTACAGCACAGAACACAGGACATAGAACAGTACAGTGCAGTACAGCACAAAACACAGGACATAGAACAGTACAGCACAGAACACAGGGTACACACAGGACAGTACAGGCACAGAACACAGGACATAGAACAGTACAGCGCAGAACACAGGACATAGAACAGTACAGAACAGAACACAGGACGTAGAACAGTACAGCGAAGTACAGCACAAAACACAGGACATAGAACAGTACAGCACAGAACACAGGACATAGAACAGTACAGCACAGAACACAGGACATAGAACAGTACAGCACAGAACACAGGACATAGAACAGTACAGCACAGAACACAGGACATAGAACAGTACAGAACAGAACACAGGACATAGAACAGGACATAGAACAGTACAGCACAGAACACAGGACATAGAACAGTACAGCACAGAACACAGGACATAGAACAGTACAGCGCAGAACACAGGACATAGAACAGTACAGTGCAGAACACAGGACATAGAACAGTACAGCACAGAACACAGGACATAGAACAGTACAGCACAGAACACAGGACATAGAACAGTACAGCACAGAACACAGGACATAGAACAGTACAGCGCAGAACACAGGACATAGAACAGTACAGCGCAGAACACAGGACATAGAACAGTACAGTGCAGTACAGCACAAAACACAGGACATAGAACAGTACAGCACAGAACACAGGGTATAGAACAGTACAGCACAGCGCACAGGACATAGAACAGTACAGCAGAGAACACAGGACATAGAACAGTACAGCACAAAACACAGGACATCAAACAGTACAGCAGAAAACACAGGATATAGAACAGTACAGCACAGAACACAGAACACAGGGTCTAGAACAGTACAGCACAGAACACAGGACTTAGAACAGTACAGTGCAGAACACAGGACATAGAACAGTACAGCAAACAGTAGACAGCACAAAACACAGGACATAGAACAGTACAGCACAAACACAGTAGAACAGCACAAAACACAGGACTAGAACAGTACAGCACAGAACACAGGACATAGAACAGTACAGCACAGAACACAGGACATAGAACAGTACAGCACAGAACACAGGACATAGAACAGTACAGCGCAGAACACAGGACATAGAGCAGTACAGTACAGAACACAGGACATAGAGCAGTACAGCACAAAACACAGGACATAGAACAGTACAGCACAGAACACAGGACATAGAACAGTACAGCACAGAACACAGGACATAGAACAGTACAGTGCAGAACACAGGACATAGAACAGTACAGTGCAGTACAGCACAAAACACAGGGTATAGAACAGTACAGCACAAAACACAGGACATAGAACAGTACAGCACAGAACACAGGACATAGAACAGTACAGCACAGAACACAGGACATAGAACAGTACAGCGCAGTACAGCACAAAACACAGGACATAGAACAGTACAGCACAAAACACAGGACATAGAACAGTACAGCACAGAACACAGGACATAGAACAGTACAGCGCAGAACACAGGACATAGAACAGTACAGCACAAAACACAGGACATAGAACAGTACAGCACAGAACACAGGACATAGAACAGTACAGCACAGAACACAGGACATAGAACAGTACAGCACAGAACACAGGACATAGAACAGTACAGCGCAGTACAGCACAAAACACAGGACATAGAACAGTACAGCACAGAACACAGGACATAGAACAGTACAGCACAGAACACAGGACATAGAACAGTACAGCACAGAACACAGGACATAGAACAGTACAGCACAAAACACAGGACATAGAACAGTACAGCACAAAACACAGGACTTAGAAGAGTACAGCACAGAACACAGGACATAGAACAGTACAGCACAGAACACAGGACATAGAACAGTACAGCACAGAACACAGGACATAGAACAGTACAGCACAGAACACAGGACATAGAACAGTACAGTGCAGTACAGCACAAAACACAGGACATAGAACAGTACAGCGCAAAACACATGACGTAGGAAAGTACAGCGCAAAACACAGGACATGGAACAGTACAGCGCAGAACACAGGACATAGAACAGTACAGCACAGAACACAGGACATAGAACAGTACAGCACAGAACACAGGACATAGAACAAAACAGCGCAAAACACAGGACATAGAACAGTACAGCACAAAACACAGGACATAGAACAGTACAGCAGAAAACACAGGACATAGAACAGTACAGCACAGAACACAGGACATAGAACAGTACAGCACAGAACACAGGACATAGAACAGTTTAGTGCAGAACACAGGACATAGAACAGTACAGCGCAGTACAGCACAAAACACAGGACATAGAACAGTACAGCACAGAACACAGGACATAGAACAGTACAGCACAGAACACAGGACATAGAACAGTACAGCACAGAACACAGGACATAGAACAGTACAGCACAGAACACAGGACATAGAACAGTACAGCACAGAACACAGGACTTAGAACAGTACAGTGCAGAACACAGGACATAGAACAGTACAGCACAGTACAGCACAAAACACAGGACATAGAACAGTACAGCACAGAACACAGGACATAGAACAGTACAGCACAGAACACAGGACATAGAACAGTACAGCGCAGAACACAGGACATAGAACAGTACAGTGCAGAACACAGGACATAGAACAGTACAGCACAGAACACAGGACATAGAACAGTACAGCACAGAACACAGGACATAGAACAGTACAGCACAGAACACAGGACATAGAACAGTACAGTGCAGAACACAGGACATAGAACAGTACAGAGCGGAACACAGGACATAGAACAGTACAGCACAGAACACAGGACATAGAACAGTACAGCACAGAACACAGGACATAGAACAGTACAGCACAGAACACAGGACATAGAACAGTACAGCACAGAACACAGGACATAGAACAGTACAGTACAGAACACAGGACATAGAACAGTACAGTGCAGAACACAGGACATAGAACAGTACAGCGCAGTACAGCACAAAACACAGGACATAGAACAGTACAGCACAGAACACAGGACATAGAACAGTACAGCACAGAACACAGGACATAGAACAGTACAGCACAGAACACAGGACATAGAACAGTACAGCACAGAACACAGGACATAGAACAGTACAGCGCAGAACACAGGACATAGAACAGTACAGTGCAGAACACAGGACATAGAACAGTACAGCACAGAACACAGGACATAGAACAGTACAGCGCAGTACAGCACAAAACACAGGACATAGAACAGTACAGCACAGAACACAGGACATAGAACAGTACAGCACAGTACAGCACAAAGCACAGGACATAGAACAGTACAGCACAGAACACAGGACATAGAACAGTACAGCACAGAACACAGGACATAGAACAGTACTGCGCAGAACACAGGACATAGAAGAGTACAGCACAGGACACAGGACATAGAACAGTACAGCACAGAACACAGGACATAGAACAGTACAGCACAGAACACAGGACATAGAACAGTACAGCACAGAACACAGGACATAGAACAGTACAGTGCAGTACAGCACAAAACACAGGACATAGAACAGTACAGCGCAGTACAGCACAGGACACAGGACATAGAGCAGTACAGTGTAGTACAGCAGAAAACACAGGACATAGAACAGTACAGCAGAAAATACAGGACATATAGCAGAACAGCACAGTACAGCACAGAACACAGGACATAGAACAGTACAGCACAGAACACAGGACATAGAACAGTACAGCACAGAACACAGGACATAGAACAGTACAGCGCAGAACACAGAATAGAACAGTAACAGTACAGCACAGAACACAGGACATAGAACAGTACAGTGCAGAACACAGGACATAGAACAGTACAGCACAGAACACAGGACATAGAACAGTACAGCACAGAACACAGGACATAGAACAGTACAGCACAGAACACAGGACATAGAACAGTACAGCACAGAACACAGGACATAGAACAGTACAGCACAGAACACAGGACATAGAACAGTACAGCACAAAACACAGGACATAGAACAGTACAGCACAGAACACAGGACATAGAACAGTACAGCACAGAACACAGGACATAGAACAGTACAGCACAGAACACAGGACATAGAACAGTACAGCACAGAACACAGGACATAGAACAGTACAGCACAGTACAGAACAGAACACAGGACATAGAACAGTACAGCACAGAACACAGGACATAGAACAGTACAGCACAGAACACAGGACATAGAACAGTACAGCACAGAACACAGGACATAGAGCAGCACAGCGCAGTACAGCACAAAACACAGGATATCGAACAGTACAGCACAAAACACAGGGCATATAACAGTACAGTGCAGAACACAGGGTATAGAACAGTACAGTGCAGAACACAGGACATAGAACAGTACAGCACAGAACACAGGACATAGAACAGTACAGCGCAGAACACAGGACATAGAACAGTACAGTGCAGAACACAGGACATAGAACAGTACAGCGCAGTACAGCACGAAACACAGGACATAGAACAGTACAGCACAGAATACAGGCCGTAGAACAGCACAGTGCAGTAGAGCACAAAACGCAGGACATCGAACATTACAGCACAGAACACAGGGTATAGAACAGTACAGCACAGAACACAGGACATAGAACAGTACAGTGCAGAACACAGGACATAGAACAGTACAGCACAGAACACAGGACATAGAACAGTACAGCACAGAACACAGGACATAGAACAGTACAGCACAGAACACAGGACATAGAACAGTACAGCACAGAACACAGGACATAGAACAGTACAGCACAAAACACAGGACATAGAACAGTACAGCACAGAACACAGGACATAGAACAGTACAGCACAGTAAAGTGCAGAACACAGGACATAGAACAGTACAGCGCAGAACACAGGACATAGAACAGTACAGTGCAGAACACAGGACATAGAACAGTACAGCACAGAACACAGGACATAGAACAGTACAGTGCAGTACAGCACAAAACACAGGACATAGAACAGTACAGCACAGAACACAGGACATAGAACAGTTTGGTGCAGAACATAGGACATAGAACAGTACAGCGCAGTACAGCACAGAACACAGGACATAGAACAGTACAGTGCAGAACACAGGACATAGAACAGTACAGCGCAGTACAGCACAAAACACAGGACATAGAACAGTACAGCACAGAACACAGGACATAGAACAGTACAGCACAGAACACAGGACATAGAACAGTACAGCACAGAACACAGGACATAGAACAGTACAGCACAGAACACAGGACATAGAACAGTATAGCACAGAACACAGGACATAGAACAGTACAGCGCAGAACACAGGGTATAGAACAGTACAGCACAGAACACAGGACATAGAACAGTACAGTGCAGAACACAGGACATAGAACAGTACAGCACAGAACACAGGACATAGAACAGTACAGCGCAGTACAGCACAAAACACAGGACATAGAACAGTACAGTTAGCGCAGAACACAGGTTATAGAACAGTACAGTGCAGAACACAGGACATAGAACAGTACAGCACAGAACACAGGACATAGAACAGTACAGCACAGAACACAGGACCTAGAACAGCACAAAACAGTACAGCACAGAACACAGGACATAAAAAAGTACAGCGCACAGGACAGGACATAGAACAGTTCTCCACAGAACACAGGGTATAGAACAGTACAGTGCAGTACAGCACAAGACACAGGACATAGAACAGTACAGCGCAAAACACATGACATAGGACAGTACAGCACAGAACACAGGACATAGAACAGTACAGCGCAGAACACAGGGTCTAGAACAGTACAGCACAGAAGAAAGGACGTAGAACAGTTTAGTGCAGAACACAGGACATAGAACAGAACAGCGCAGTACAGCACAAAACACAGGACATAGAACAGTACAGCAGAACACAGTTATAGAGCAGTACAGCAGAAAACACAGGACATAGAACAGTACAGCACAGAAAACAGGACTTGGAACAGTACAGCGCAGAGCACAGGACTTAGAACAGTACAGTGCAGAACCCAGGACATAGAACAGTACAGCACAGTACAGCACAAAACACAGGACATAGAACAGTACAGCACAGAACACAGGACATAGAACAGTACAGAGCAGAACACAGGACATAGAACAGTACAGTGCAAAACACAGGACATAGAGCAGTACAGCACAAAACACAGGACATTGAACAGTACAGCACCAAACACAGGACATAGAAAAGTACAGCACAGAACGCAGGACATAGAACAGTACAGCACAGAACACAGGACATAGAACAGTACAGCGCAAAACACAAGACATAGGAGAGTACAGCACAGAAAACAGGACATAGAACAGTACAGCACAGAACACAGGGTATTGAACAGCACAGCACAGAACACAGGACATAGAACAGTACAGTGCAGAACACAGGACATAGAAAAGTAAAGCGCAGTACAGCACAAAACACAGGACGTAGAACAGTATAGCTGATAACACAGGACATAGAACAGTACAGCACAGAACACAGGGTATAGAACAGTACAGTGCAGAACACAGGACATAGAAGAGTACAGCGCAGAACACAGGGTACAAAACAGTAAAGTGCAGAACACAGAACATAGAACAGTACAGCACAGAACACAGGACATAGAACAGTACACTGCAGTACAGCGCAGAACACAGGACATAGAACAGTACAGCACAGAACACAGGACATAGAACAGAACAGCGCAGTACAGCACAAAACACCGGACATAGAACAGTACAGCGCAGTACAGCACAAAACACAGGACATAGAACAGTACAGCAGAAAACACAGGTCATAGAACAGTACAGCGCAGAACACAGGGTATAGAACAGTACAGTGCAGAACACAGGACATAGAACAGTACAGCACAGAACACAGGACATAGAACAGTACAGTGCAGAACACAGGACATAGAACAGTACAGCACAGAACACAGGACATAGAACAGTACAGCACAGAACACAGGACATAGAACAGCACAGCGCAGTACAGCACAAAACACAGGACATCGAACAGTACAGCACAAAACACAGGACATAGAACAGTACACCGTAGAACACAGCGTATAGAGCAGTGCAGCAGAAAACACAGGTCATAGAACAGTACAGCACAGAACACAGGACATGGAACAGTACAGCACTGAACACAGGACATAGAACAGTTTATAGCAGAACACAGCACATAGAACAGTACAGCGCATTACAGCACGAAACACAGGACATAGAACAGTACAGCACAGAATACAGGCCGTAGAACAGCACAGTGCAGTAGAGCACAAAACGCAGGACATCGAACATTACAGCACAAAACACAGGACATAGAACAGTACAGCGCAGAACATAGGGTATAGAACAGTACAGTGCAGAACACAGGACATAGAAGAGTGCAGCGCAGAACACTGGGTACAGAACAGTAAAGTGCAGAACACAGAACATAGAACAGTACAGCACAGAACACAGGACATAGAACAGTACAGCACAGAACACAGGACATAGAACAGTACAACGCAGTACAGTACAGAACACAGGACATAGTACAGTACAGCACAAAACACAGGACATAGATCAGTACAGCACAAAACAGAGGACATAGAAAAGGTCAGCGTAGTACAGTGCAGAACACAGGGTACAGAACAGTAAAGTGCAGAACACAGAACATAGAACAGTACAGCGCAGAATACAGGACATAGAACAGTACAGTGCAGAACACAGGACATAGAACAGCACAGCACAGAACGCTGAACAGTACAGCACAAACACAGGACATATAACAGTACAGCGCAGTACAGCACAGAACACAGTGTCTAGAACAGTTCAGCACAGAACACAGGACATAGAACAGTACAGCGCAGAACACAGGACATAGAACAGCACAGCGCAGTACAGCACAAAACACAGGACATCAAACAGTACAGCACAAAACACAGGGCATAGAACAGTACAGCACAGAACACAGGACATAGAACAGTACAGCGCAGAACACAGGACATAGAACAGTACAGCACAGAACACAGGACATAGAACAGTACAGCACAGAACACAGGGCATAGAACAGTACAGTGCAGAACACAGGACATAGAACAGTACAGCACAGAACACAGGACATAGAACAGTACAGCACAGAACACAGGACATAGAACAGTACAGAGCAGAACACAGGGCATAGAACAGTACAGTGCAGAACACAGGACTTAGAGCAGTACAGCTCAAAACACAGGACATAGAACAGTACAGCACAAAACACAGGACATAGAAAAGTACAGCACAGAACACAGGACATAGAACAGTACAGCACAGAACACAGGACATAGAACAGTACAGCGCAAAACACAGGACATAGAACAGTACAGCACAGAACACAGGACATAGAACAGTACAGCACAGAACACAGGGTATTGAACAGCACAGCACAGAACACAGGACATAGAACAGTACAGTGCAGTACAGCACAAAACACCGGACATAGAACAGTACAGCGCAGTACAGCACAAAACACAGGACATAGAACAGTACAGCACAGAACACAGGACATAGAACAGTACAGCACAGAACACAGGGAATAGAACAGTACAGTGCAGAACACAGGACATAGAAGAGTGCAGCGCAGAACACTGGGTACAGAACAGTAAAGTACAGAACACAGGACATAGAACAGTACAGTGCAGAACACAGGACATAGAACAGTACAGTGCAGTACAGCACAAAACACAGGACATAGAACAGTACAGCACAGAACACAGGACATAGAACAGCACAGCGCAGTACAGCACAAAACACAGGACATAGAACAGTACAGCACAAAACACAGGACATAGAACAGTACAGCACAGAACACAGGATATAGAACAGTACAGCACAGAAAACTGGACATAGAACAGTACAGCACAGAACACAGGACTTAGAACAGTACAGTGCAGAACACAGGACATAGAACAGTACAGCACAGTACAGCACAAAACACAGGACATAGAACAGTACAGCGCAGTACAGAACACAGGACATAGAACAGTACAGCACAGAACACAGGACATAGAACAGTACAGTGCAGTACAGCACAAAACACAGGACATAGAACAGTACAGCACAAAACACAGGACATAGAACAGTACAGCGCAGAACACAGGGTATAGAACAGTACAGTGCAGAACACAGGACATAGAACAGTACAGCGCAGAACACAGGACATAGAACAGTACAGTGCAGAACACAGGACATAGAACAGTACAGCACAGAACACAGGACATAGAACAGTACAGCACAGAACACAGGACATAGAACAGTACAGCGCAGTACAGCACAAAACACAGGACATAGAACAGTACAGCACAAAACACTGGACATAGAAAAGTTCAGTACAGTACAGTGCAGAACACAGACTATAGAATAGTACAGCCCAGACCACAGGACATAGAACAGTACAGCACAGAACACAGGACATAGAAGAGTACAGCACAGAACACAGGACATAGAACAGTACAGCACAGAACACAGGACATAGAACAGTACAGTGCAGAACACAGGACATAGAACAGTACAGCACAGAACACAGGACATAGAACAGTACAGTGCAGTACAGCACAGAACACATGACATAGAACAGTACAGCACAGAACACAGGACTTAGAACAGTACAGCACAGAACACAGGGGATAGAACAGTACAATGCAGAACACAGGACATAGAACAGTACAGCACAGAACACAGGGCATAGATCAGTACAGAGCAGAACACAGGACATAGAACAGTACAGTGCAGTACAGCACAAGAACACAGGACATAGAACAGTACAGCACAAAACACAGGACATAGAACAGTACAGCACAGAACACAGGACATAGAACAGTACAGAGCAGAACACAGGACATAGAACAGTACAGTGCAGAACACAGGACATAGAACAGTACAGCGCAGTACAGCACAGAACACAGGACATAAAACAGTACAGCACAGAACACAGGACATAGAACAGTACAGCACAGAACACAGGACATAGAACAGTACAGCGCAGAACACAGGACAGTACAGTGCAGTACAGCACAAAACACAGGACATAGAACAGTACAGCACAGAACACAGGACATAGAACAGTACAGCACAGAACACAGGACATAGAACAGTACAGTGCAGAACACAGGACATAGAACAGTACAGCGCAGTACAGCACAAAACACAGGACATAGAACAGTACAGCACAGAACACAGGACATAGAACAGTACAGCACAGAACACAGGACATAGAACAGTACAGCGCAGTACAGCACAAAACACAGGACATAGAACAGTACAGCACAGAACACAGGACATAGAACAGTACAGCACAGAACACAGGACATAGAACAGTACAGCACAGAACACAGGACATAGAACAGTACAGCGCAGAACACAGGACATAGAAGAGTACAGCACAGAACACAGGACATAGAACAGTACAGCACAGAACACAGGACATAGAACAGTACAGTGCAGAACACAGAACATAGAACAGTACAGAACAGAACATAGGATGTAGAACAGCACAGCACAGAACAGAACAAAACACAGGACATAGAACAGTACAGCACAGAACACAGGACATAGAACAGTACAGCGAAGAACACAGGGTATAGAACAGTACAGTGCAGTACAGCACAAGACACAGGACATAGAACAGTACAGCGCAAAACACATGACGTAGGAAAGTACAGCGCAAAACACAGGACATAGAACAGTACAGCACAGAACACAGGACATAGAACAGTACAGCACAGAACACAGGACATAGAACAGTACAGTGCAGAACACAGGACATAGAACAGTACAGCGCAGTACAGCACAAAACACAGGACATAGAACAGTACAGCACAGAACACAGGACATAGAACAGTACAGCACAGAACACAGGGTATAGAACAGTACAGCAGAAAACACAGGACATAGAACAGTACAGCACAGAACACAGGACATAGAACAGTACAGTGCAGAACACAGGACATAGAACAGTACAGTGCAGAACACAGGACATAGAACAGTACAGCACAGAACACAGGACATAGAACAGTACAGCGCAGTACAGCACAGAACACAGGACATAGAACAGTACAGCACAGAACACAGGACATAGAACAGTATAGTGCAGTACAGCACAAAACACAGGACATAGAACAGTACAGCACAAAACACAGGACATAGAAGAGTACAGCACAGAACACAGGACATAGAACAGTACAGCACAGAACACAGGACATAGAACAGTACAGCACAGAACACAGGACATAGAAGAGTACAGCACAGAACACAGGACATAGAAGAGTACAACACAGGACACAGGACATAGAACATTACAGCACAGAACACCGGACATAGAACAGTACAGTACAGAACACAGGACATAGAACAGTATAGTGCAGTACAGCACAAGACACAGCACATAGAACAGTACAGCACAAAACACAGGTCATAGAACAGTACAGCGCAGAACACAGGGTATAGAATAGTACAGTGCAGAAAACAGGACATAGAACAGTACAGCACAGAACACAGGGTATAGAACAGTACAGTGCAGAACACAGGACATAGAACAGTACAGCACAGAACACAGGACATAGAACAGTACAGTGCAGTACAGCACAAAACACAGGACATAGAACAGTACAGCACAGAACACAGGACATAGAACAGTACAGCGCAGTACAGCACAGAACACAGGACATAGAACAGTACAGCACAGAACACAGGACATAGAACAGTACAGCACAGAACACAGGACATAGAACAGTACAGCACAGAACACAGGACATAGAACAGTACAGCGCAGAACACAGGACATAGAACAGTACAGCACAGAACACAGGACATAGAACAGTACAGCACAGAACACAGGACATAGAACAGTACAGCACAGAACACAGGACATAGAACAGTACAGTGCAGTACAGCACAAGACACAGGACATAGAACAGTACAGCACAAAACACAGGACATAGAACAGTACAGCGCAGAACACAGGGTATAGAACAGTACAGCAGAAAACACAGGATATAGAACAGTACAGCACAGGGTATAGAACAGTACAGTGCAGAACACAGGACATAGAACAGTATAGCGCAGAACACAGGACATAGAGCAGCACAGCGCAGTACAGCACAAAACACAGGATATCAAACAGTACAGCACAAAACACAGGGCACAGAACAGTACAGTGCAGAACACAGGACATAGAGCAGTACAGCGCAAAACACAGGACATAGAACAGTACAGCACAAAACACAGGACATAGAACAG
Source organism: Mobula hypostoma (assembly GCF_963921235.1). NCBI lineage: Eukaryota > Metazoa > Chordata > Chondrichthyes > Myliobatiformes > Myliobatidae > Mobula > Mobula hypostoma. The sequence continues at coordinate 1,762,077 of NC_086116.1, read as the reverse complement.
TACAGCACAGAACACAGGACATAGAACAGTACAGCACAGAACACAGGACATAGAACAGTACAGCACAGAACACAGGACATAGAACAATACAGTGCAAAACACAGGACATAGAACAGTACAGCACAGAACACAGGACATAGAACAGTACAGCACAGAACACAGGACATAGAACAGTACAGCCGAGAACACAGGACATAGAACAGTACAGCGCAGTACAGCACAAAACACAGGACACAGAACAGTACAGCAGAGAACACATAACATAGAGCAGTACAGCGCAGAACACAGGGTATAGAACAGTACAGTGCAGAAAACATGCCATAGAACATTACAGCACAGAACACAGGGTATAGAACAGTACAGTGCAGAACACAGGACATAGAACAGTACAGCACAGAACACAGGGCATAGAGCAGTACAGAGCAGAACACAGGACATAGAACAGTACAGTGCACAGAACACAGGACATAGAACAGTACAGCGCAGAACACAGGACATAGAACAGAACAGCACAGTACAGCACAGAACACAGGACATAGAACAGTACAGCACAGAACACAGGACATAGAACAGTACAGCGCAGAACACAGGGTATAGAACAGTACAGTGCAGAACACAGGACATAGAAGAGTACAGCGCAGAACACAGGACATAGAACAGTACAGTGCAGAACACAGGACATAGAACAGTACAGCACAGAACACAGGACATAGAACAGTACAGCACAGAACACAGGACATAGAACAGTACAGCACAGAACACAGGACATAGAACAGTACAGCACAGAACGCAGGACATAGAACAGTACACTGTAGAACACAGCGTATAGAGCAGTACAGCAGAAAACAAAAGACATAGAACAGTACAGCACAGAAAACAGGACTTAGAACAGTACAGTGCAGAACACAGGACATAGAACAGTTTACTGCAGAACACCGGACATAGAACAGTACAGCGCAGTACAGCACAAAACACAGGAAGTAGAACAGTATAGCCGAGAACACAGGACATAGAACAGAACAGTACAGTACAGCACAAAACACAGGACATAGAACAGTACAGTGCAGAACACAGGACATAGAACAGTACAGCGCAGAACACAGGACATAGAACAGTACAGCACAGAACACAGGACATAGAACAGTACAGCACAGAACACAGGACATAGAACAGTACAGTGCAGAACACAGGACATAGAACAGTACAGCACAGAACACAGGACATAGAACAGTACAGCACAGAACACAGGACATAGAACAGAACAGCGCAGTACAGCACAAAACACAGGACATAGAACAGTACAGCACAGAAAACACAGGACATAGAACAGTACAGCACAGAACACAGGACATAGAACAGTACAGTGCAGAACACAGGACATAGAACAGTACAGCACAGAACACAGGGTATTGAACAGTACAGCACAGAACACAGGACATAGAACAGTACAGCACAGAACACAGGACATAGAACAGTACAGCGCAGTACAGCACAAGAACACAGGACATAGAACAGTACAGCACAGAACACAGGACATAGAACAGTACAGTGCAGTACAGCACAGAACACAGGACATAGAACAGTAGAAAACAGAACACAGGACATAGAACAGTACAGTGCAGTACAGCACAAAACACCGGACATAGAACAGTACAGCACAGAACACAGGACATAGAACAGTACAGCACAGAACACAGGACATAGAACAGTACAGCGCAGTACAGCACAAAACACAGGACATAGAACAGTACAGCAGAGAACACAGGTATAGAACAGTACAGCACAGAACACAGGACATAGAACAGTACAGTGCAGAACACAGGACATAGAACAGTACAGCACAGAACACAGGACATAGAACAGTACAGCACAGAACACAGGACATAGAACAGTACAGTGCAGAACACAGGACATAGAACAGTACAGTGCAGAACACAGGACTTAGAGCAGTACAGCTCAAAACACAGGACATAGAACAGTACAGCAAAAAACACAGGACATAGAACAGTACAGCACAGAACACAGGATATAGAAAAGTACAGCACAGAACACAGGACATAGAACAGTACAGCGCAGAACACAGGACATAGAAGAGTACATCACAGGACACAGGACATAGAACATTACAGCACAGAACACCGGACATAGAACAGTACAGTACAGAACACAGGACATAGAACAGTACAGCACAGAACACAGGACATAGAACAGTACAGCGCAGTACAGCACAAAACACAGGACAAAGAAGAGTACAGCAGAGAACACAGGACATAGAGCAGTACAGCGCAGAACACAGGGTATAGAATAGTACAGTGCAGAACACATGCCATAGAACATTACAGCGCAGAACACAGGGTATAGAACAGTACAGTGCAGAACACAGGACATAGAACAGTACAGCACAGAACACAGGGCATAGATCAGTACAGAGCAGAACACAGGACATAGAAAAGTACAGTGCAGTACAGCACAAAACACCGGACATAGAACAGTACAGCGCAGTACAGCACAAAACACAGGACATAGAACAGTACAGCACAAAACACAGGACATAGAACAGTACAGCGTAGAACACAGGGTATAGAGCAGTACACAGCAGAAAACACAGGACATAGAACAGTACAGCACAGAACACAGGACATAGAACAGTACAGAGCAGAACACAGGACATAGAACAGTACAGTGCAGAACAAAGGGTATAGAACAGTACAGCGCAGTACAGAACACACTGGACATAGAACAATACAGCAAGAAGACAGTACAAGAACAGTTGCGTACACACAGAACATGAACAGTACAGCGCAGTACAGCACAAAACACCGGACATAGAACAGTACAGCACAGAACACAGGACATAGAACAGTACAGCACAGAACACAGGACATAGAACAGTACAGTGCAGAACACAGGACATAGAACAGTACAGCACAGAACACAGGACATAGAACAGTACAGCACAGAACACTGGACATAGACCAGTACAGCGCAGTACAGCACAGAACACAGGACATAGAAAAGTACAGCACAGAACACAGGACATAGAACAGTACAGCACAGAACGCAGGACATAGAACAGTACAGCGCAGAACACAGGGCATAGAACAGTACAGTACAGAACACAGGACATAGAACAGTACAGTGCAGAACACAGGACATAGAACAGTACAGCACAGAACACAGGACATAGAACAGTACAGTGCAGAACACAGGGCATAGAACAGTACAGTGCAGAACACAGGACATAGAGCAGTACAGTACAGAACACAGGACATAGAACAGTACAGCACAAAACACAGGACATAGAACAGTACAGCACAGAACACAGGACATAGAACAGTACAGCACAGAACATAGGACATAGAACAGTACAGCACAGAACACAGGACATAGAACAGTACAGCGCAAAACACAGGACATAGAACAGTACAGCACAGAACACAGGACATAGAACAGTACAGCACAGAACACAGGGTATTGAACAGCACAGCACAGAACACAGGACATAGAACAGTACAGTGCAGAACACAGGACATAGAAAAGTAAAGAGCAGTACAGCACAAAACACAGGAAGTAGAACAGTATAGCTGAGAACACAGGACATAGAACAATACAGCACAGAACACAGGGTATAGAACAGTACAGCACAGAACACAGGACATAGAACAGAACAGCGCAGAACACAGGACATAGAACAGTACAGCACAGAACACAGGACATAGAACAGTACAGCACAGAACACAGGACATAGAACAGTACAGCACAGAACACAGGACATAGAACAGTACAGCGCAGTACAGCGCAGAACACAGGGTATAGAATAGTACAGCACAGACCACAGGACATAGAACAGTTTAGCACAGAACACAGGATATAGAACAGTACAGTGCAGAACACAGGACATAGAACTGTACAGCACAGAACACAGGACAGTGCAGAACACAGGACATAGAACAGTACAGCACAGAACACAGGACATAGAACAGTACAGCACAGAACACAGGACATAGAACAGTACAGCGCAGTACAGCACAAAACACAGGACATAGAACAGTACAGCACAAAACACAGGACATAGAACAGTACACCATAGAACACAGGGTATAGAGCAGTACAGCAGAAAACACAAGACATAGAACAGTACAGCACAGAAAACAGGACAGAAACAGGACTAGAACAGTACAGTGCAGAACACAGGACATGAAACAGTACAGCACAGAACACAGGACATAGAACAGTACAGTGCAGTACAGCACAAAACACAGGACATAGAACAGTACACCATAGAACACAGCGTATAGAGCAGTACAGCAGAAAACACAAGACATAGAACAGTACAGCACAGAACACAGGACTTGGAACAGTACAGCGCAGAACACAGGACATAGAACAGTACAGTGCAGAACACAGGACATAGAACAGTACAGCGCAGTACAGCACAAAACACAGGACATAGAACAGTACAGCAGAAGTGCAAACACAGGGTATAGAACAGTACAGCACAGAACACAGGACATAGAACAGTACAGTGCAGAACACAGGACATAGAACAGTACAGCACAGAACACAGGACATAGAACAGTACAGCACAGAACACAGGACATAGAACAGTACAGCACAGAACACAGGACATAGAACAGTACAGCACAGAACACAGGACATAGAACAGTACAGCGCAGTACAGCGCAGAACACAGGACATAGAACAGTACAGCACAGAACACAGGATATAGAAAAGTACAGCGCAGAACACAGGACATAGAACAGTACAGCACAAAACACAGGACATAGAACAGTACAGCGCAGTACAGCACAGAACACAGGGTCTAGAACAGTACAGCACAGAAGACAGGACATAGAACAGTTTAGAGCAGAACACAGGACTTAGAACAGTACAGCACAGAACACAGGACATAGAACAGTACAGCACAGAACACAGGACATAGAACAGTACAGCGCAGTACAGCACAAAACACAGGACATAGAACAGTACAGCACAAAACACAGGACATAAAACAGTACAGCACAGAACACAGGACATATAAAAGTACAGCGCACAAGACAGGACATAGAACAGTACTCCACAGAACACAGGGTATACAGCAGTACAGCACAAAACACAGGACATAGAACAGTACACCGTAGAACACAGGACATAGAACAGTACAGCACAGAACACAGGACATAGAACAGTACAGCACAGAACACAGGACATAGAACAGTACAGAGCAGAACACAGGACATAGAACAGTACAGTGCAGAACACAGGACATAGAACAGTACAGCGCAGTACAGCACAGAACACAGGACATAGAACAGTACAGCACAGAACACAGGACATAGAACAGTACAGTGCAGTACAGCACAAAACACAGGACATAGAACAGTACAGCACAAAACACAGGACATAGAACAGTACAGCGCAGAACACAGGGTATAGAACAGTACAGTGCAGAACACAGGACATAGAACAGTACTGCGCAGAACACAGGGTATAGAACAGTACAGTGCAGAACACAGGACATAGAACAGTACAGCACAGAACACAGGACATAGAACAGTACAGCACAGAACACAGGGTATTGAACAGCACAGCACAGAACACAGGACATAGAACAGTACAGTGCAGAACACAGGACATAGAACAGTACAGCGCAGTACAGCACAAAACACAGGACATAGAACAGTATAGCACAGAACACAGGACATAGAACAGTTTAGTGCAGAACACAGGACATAGAACAGTACAGCACAGAACACAGGACATAGAACAGTACAGCACAGAACACAGGACATAGAACAGTACAGCACAGAACACAGGACATAGAACAGTACAGCGCAGTACAGCACAGAACACAGGACATAGAACAGTACAGCACAGAACACAGGACATAGAACAGTACAGCACAGAACACAGGACATAGAACAGTACAGTGCAGAACACAGGACATAGAACAGTACAGCACAGAACACAGGACATAGAACAGTACAGCGCAGTACAGCACAAAACACAGGACATAGAACAGTACAGCACAGAACACAGGACATAGAACAGTACAGCACAGAACACAGGACATAGAACAGTACAGTGCAGTACAGCACAAAACACAGGACATAGAACAGTACAGCACAAAACACAGGACATAGAAAAGTACAGCACAGAACACAGGACATAGAACAGTACAGCACAGAACACAGGACATAGAACAGTACAGCGCAGAACACAGGACATAGAACAGTACAGCACAGAACACAGGACATAGAACAGTACAGTGCAGTACAGCACAAAACACAGGACATAGAACAGTACACCGTAGAACACAGCGTATAGAGTAGTACAGCATAAAACACAAGACATAGAACAGTACAGCACAGAACACAGGACATAGAACCGTACAGTGCAGAACACAGGACATAGAACAGTTTAGTGCAGAACACAGGACATAGAACAGTACAGCGCAGTACAGCACAAAACACAGGACAGAGAACAGTACAGCACAGAACACAGGATATAGAACAGTACAGCGCAGAACACAGGACATAGAACAGTACAGCACAGAACACAGGACATAGAAGAGTACAGCACAGAACACAGGACATAGAACAGTACAGCACAGAACACAGGACATAGAACAGTACAGCACAGAACACAGGACATAGAAGAGTACAGCACAGAACGCAGGACATAGAACAGTACAGCGCAGAACACAGGGCATAGAACAGTACAGTGCAGAACACAGGACATAGAACAGTACAGCACAGAACACAGGACATAGAACAGTACAGCACAGAACACAGGACATAGAACAGTACAGCGCAGAACACAGGACATAGAACAGTACAGCGCAGAACACAGGACATAGAACAGTACAGTGCAGTACAGCACAAAACACAGGACATAGAACAGTACAGCACAGAACACAGGAAGTAGAACAGTATAGCCGAGAACACAGGACATAGAACAGAACAGCACAGTACAGCACAAAGCACAGGACATAGAACAGTACAACACAGAACACAGGACATAGAACAGTACAGCACAGAACACCGGACATAGAACAGTACAGTACAGAACACAGGACATAGAACAGTACAGCACAGAACACAGGACATAGAACAGTACAGCACAGAACACAGGACATAGAACAGTACAGCACAGAACACAGGACATAGAACAGTACAGCACAGAACACAGGACATAGAACAGTAGAAAACAGAACACAGGACATAGAACAGTACAGCGCAGAACACAGGACATAGAACAGTATAGCGCAGAACACAGAACATAGAACAGTACAGCGCAGTACAGCACAAAACACCGGACATAGAACAGTACAGCACAAAACACAGGACATAGAACAGTACAGCACAGTACAGCAAAAAGCGCAGGACATAGAGCAGTACCGCACAGAACACAGGACATAGAACAGTTAGGCGCAGAACACAGGGCATTGAATATTACAGTGTAAAACACAGGCACATAACACAGGACATAGAACAGTACAGCACAGAACACAGGACATAGAACAGTACAGCGCAGAACACAGAACATAGAACAGTACAGCACCGAACACAGGACATAGAACAGTACAGTGCAGTACAGCACAAAACACAGGACATAGAACAGTACAGCACAGAACACAGGACATAGAACAGTACAGTGCAGAACACAGGACATAGAACAGTACAGCACAGAACACAGGACATAGAACAGTACAGCACAGAACACAGGACATAGAACAGTACAGCACAGAACACAGGACATAGAACAGTACAGCACAGAACACAGGACATAGAACAGTACAGCAAAAACAGGACATAGGACATAGAACAGTACAGCACAGAACACAGGACATAGAACAGTACAGCACAGAACACAGGACATAGAACAGTACAGCGCAGAACACAGGACATAGAACAGTACAGCGCAGTACAGCACAAAACACAGGACATAGAACAGTACAGCACAGAACACAGGACATAGAACAGTACAGTGCAGAACACAGGACATAGAACAGTACAGTGCACAGAACACAGGACATACAGTACAGCACAGAACACAGGACATAGAACAGTACAGCACAGAACACCGGACATAGAACAGTACAGCACAGAAGACAGGACATCGAACAGTACAGCGCAGTACAGCAAAAAGCACAGGACATAGAGCAGTACCGCACAGATCACAGGACATAGAACAGTACAGCACAGAACGCAGGACATAGAACAGTACAGCGCAAAACACAGGACATAGAACAGTACAGCACCAAACACAGGACATAGAACAGTACAGCACAGAACACAGGACATAGAACAGTACAGCACAGAACACAGGACATAGAACAGTACAGCACAGAACACAGGACATAGAACAGTACAGCACAGAACACAGGACATAGAACAGTACAGCACAGAACACAGGACATAGAACAGTACAGCACAGAACACAGGACATAGAACAGTACAGCACAGTACAGCACAGAACACAGGGCATAGAACAGTACAGTGCAGAACACAGGACATAGAACAGTACAGCACAGAACACAGGACATAGAACAGTACAGCGCAAAACACAGGACATAGGAGAGTATAGCACAGAACACAGGACATAGAACAGTACAGCACAGAACACAGGGTATTGAACAGCACAGCACAGAACACTGGACATAGACCTGTACAGAGCAGTACAGCACAGAACACAAGACATAGAACATTACAGCACAAAACACAGGACATAGAACAGTACACCATAGAACACAGGGTATAGAGCAGTACAGCAGAAAACACAAGACATAGAACAGTACAGCACAGAAAACAGGACTTGGAACAGTGCAGCGCAGAACACAGGACATAGAACAGTTTACTGCAGAACACAGCACATTGAACAGTACAGCGCAGTACAGCACAAAACACAGGACATAGAACAGTACAGCACAGAACACAGGATATAGAACATTACAGCGCAAAACACAGGACATAGAACAGTACAGCACCAAACACAGGACATAGAAAAGTACAGCACGAACACAGGACATAGAACAGTACTGCGCAGAACACAGGGTATAAAACAGTACAGTGCAGAACACAGGACATAGAACAGTACAGCACAGAACACAGGACATAGAACAGTACAGCACAGAACACAGGACATAGAACAGTACAGCACAGTACAGCAAAAAGCGCAGGACATAGAGCAGTACCGCACAGAACACAGGACATAGAACAGTACAGCACAGAACGCAGGACATAGAACAGTACAGCGCAGAACACAGGGCATAGAATATTACAGTGCAAAACACAGTACATAGAGCAGTACAGCACAGAACACAGGACATAGAACAGTACAGCACTGAACACACATAGAACAGTTTACAGTGCAGCAGAACTCAGCACATAGAACAGTACAGCACAGAACACCGGACATACAACAGTACAGCACAGAACACAGGACATAGAACAGTACAGCGCAGAACACAGAACATAGAACAGTACAGCACCAAACACAGGACATTGAAAAGTACAGCACCGAACACAGGACATAGAACAGTACAGCACAGAACACAGGATATAGAACAGTACAGCACAGAACACAGGACATAGAACAGTAGAAAACAGAACACAGGACATAGAACAGTACAGCACAGAACACAGAACATAGAACAGTATAGTGCAGAACACAGAACATAGAACAGTACAGCGCAGTACAGCACAAAACACAGGAAGTAGAACAGTATAGCCGAGAACACAGGACATAGAACAGAACAGCACAGTACAGCACAAAGCACAGGACATAGAACAGTACAACACAGAACACAGGACATAGAACAGTACAGCACAGAACGCAGGACATAGAACAGTACAGCGCAGAACACAGGGCATAGAATATTACAGTGCAAAACACAGGACATAGAGGAGTACAGCACAGAACACAGGACATGGAACAGTACAGCACAGAACACCGGACATAGAACAGTACAGCACAGAAGACAGGACATCGAACAGTACAGCGCAGTACAGCAAAAAGCACAGGACATAGAGCAGTACCGCACAGATCACAGGACATAGAACAGTACAGCACAGAACGCAGGACATAGAACAGTACAGCGCAAAACACAGGACTTAGAACAGTACAGCACCAAACACAGGACATAGAAAAGTACAGCACAGAACACAGGACATAGAACAGTACAGCACAGAACACAGGCAATAGAACAGTACAGCACAGAACACAGGACATAGAACAGTACGGTGCAGTACAGCACAAAACACCGGACATAGAGCAGTACAGTGTAGTACAGCACAGAACTCAGGGCATAGAACAGTACAGTGCAGTACAGCACAAAGCACAGGACATAGAACAGTACAGCGCAAAACACAGGACATAGGAGAGTATAGCACAGAACTCAGGACATAGAACAGTACAGCACAGAACACAGGGTATTGAACAGCACAGCACAGAACACAGAACATAGAACAGCACAGCGCAGTACAGCACAAAACACAGGACATCGAACATTACAGCACAAAACACAGGACGTAGAACAGTACACCATAGAACACAGGGTATAGAGCAGTACAGCAGAAAACACAAGACATAAAACAGTACAGCACAGAAAACAGGACTTGGAACAGTGCAGTGCAGAACACAGGACATAGAACAGTTTACTGCAGAACACAGCACATTGAACAGTACAGCGCAGTACAGCACAAAACACAGGACATAGAACAGTACAGCACAGAACACAGGATATAGAACATTACAGCGCAAAACACAGGACATAGAACAGTACAGCACCAAACACAGGACATAGAAAAGTACAGCACCGAACACAGGACATAGAACAGTACAGCACAGAACACAGGACATAGAACAGTACAGCACAGAACACAGGACATAGAACAGTACAGCACAGTACAGCAAAAAGCGCAGGACATAGAGCAGTACCGCACAGAACACAGGACATAGAACAGTACAGCACAGAACGCAGGACATAGAACAGTACAGCGCAGAACACAGGGCATAGAATATTACAGTGCAAAACACAGTACATAGAGCAGTACAGCACAGAACACAGGACATAGAACAGTACAGCACAGAACACCGGACATACAACAGTACAGCACAGAACACAGGACATAGAACAGTACAGCGCAGAACACAGAACATAGAACAGTATAGCGCAGAACACAGAACATTGAACAGTACAGTGCAGTACAGCACAAAACACAGGACATAGAACAGTACAGCACAGAACACAGGACATAGAACAGTACAGCACAGAACACAGGACATAGAACAGTACAGCACAGTACAGCAAAAAGCATAGGACATAGAGCAGTACCGCACAGATCACAGGACATAGAACAGTACAGCACAGAACGCAGGAAATAGAACAGTACAGCGCAAAACACAGGACATAGAACAGTACAGCACCAAACACAGGACATAGAAAAGTACAGCACCGAACACAGGACATAGAACAGTACAGCACAGAACACAGGACATAGAACAGTACAGCACAGAACACAGGACATAGAACAGTAGAAAACAGAACACAGGACATAGAACAGTACAGCGCAGAACACAGAACATAGAACAGTATAGCGCAGAACACAGAACATAGAACAGTACAGCGCAGTACAGCACAAAACACCGGACATAGAACAGTACAGCACAAAACACAGGACATAGAACAGTACAGCACAGTACAGCAAAAAGCGCAGGACATAGAGCAGTACCGCACAGAACACAGGACATAGAACAGTACAGCACAGAACGCAGGACATAGAACAGTACAGCGCAGAACACAGGGCATTGAATATTACAGTGTAAAACACAGGACATAGAGCAGTACAGCACAGAACACAGGACATAGAACAGTACAGCACAGAACACAGGACATAGAACAGTACAGCACAGAACACAGGACATAGAACAGTACAGCGCAGAACACAGGACATAGAACAGTACAGCGCAGAACACAGGACATAGAACAGTACAGTGCAGTACAGCACAAAACACAGGACATAGAACAGTACAGCACAGAACACAGGACATAGAACAGTACAGCACAGAACACAGGACATAGAACAGTACAGCACAGTACAGCAAAAAGCATAGGACATAGAGCAGTACCGCACAGAACACAGGACATAGAACAGTACAGCGCAGAACACAGAACATAGAACAGTACAGCACAGAACACAGGATATAGAAAAGTACAGCGCAGAACACAGGACATAGAACAGTACTGCGCAGAACATAGGGTATAGAACAGTACAGTGCAGAACACAGGACATAGAAGAGTGCAGCGCAGAACACAGGGGATAGAACAGTACAATGCAGAACACAGGACATAGAACAGTACAGCACAGAACACAGGACATAGAACAATACAGCGCAAAACACAGGACATAGAACAGTACAGCACAGAACACAGGACATAGAACAGTACAGCACAGAACACAGGATATAGAAAAGTACTGCGCAGAACACAGGCCATAGAACAGTACTGCGTAGAACACAGGGTATAGAACAGTACAGTGTAGAACACATGACATAGAAGAGTGCAGCGCAGATCACTGGGTACAAAACAGTAAAGTACAGAACACAGGACATAGAATAGTACAGCGCAGAACATAGGGTATAGAACAGTACAGTGCAGAACACAGGACATAGAAGAGTGCAGCGCAGAACACTGGGTATAGAACAGTAAAGTACAGAACACAGGACATAGAACAGTACAGTGCAGAACACAGGACATAGAACAGTACAGAACAGAACATAGGCCCTAGAACAGTACAGCGCAGTACAGCACAAAACACAGGACATAGAACAGTACAGCACAAAACACTGGACATAGAAAAGTTCAGTACAGTACAGTGCAGAACACAGGGTATAGAACAGTACAGTGCAGAACACAGAACATAGAACAGTACAGCGCAGAACGCAGGACATAGAACAGTACAGTGCAGTACAGCACAGAACACAGGGTTTAGAACAATACAGCAGAGAAGACAGTACATAGAACAGTTTGCTGTAGAACACAGAACATGGAACAGTACAGCGCAGTACAGCACAAAACACAGGACATAGAACAGTACAGCACAGAACACAGGACATAGAACAGTACAGCACAGAACACAGGACATAGAACAGTACAGCGCAGTACAGCACAAAGCACAGGACATAGAGCAGTACAGCACAGAACACAGGACATAGAACAGTACAGCACAGAACACAGGACATAGAACAGTACAGCACAGAACACAGGGCATAGAACAGTACAGTGCAAAACACAGGACATAGAGCAGTACAGCACAGAACACAGGACATAGAACAGTACAGCACAAAACACAGGGCACATAACAGTACAGTGCAGAACACAGGACATAGAGCAGTACAGCGCAAAACACAGGACATAGGAGAGTACAGCACAGAACACAGGACATAGAACAGTACAGCACAGAACACAGGGTATTGAACAGCACAGCACAGAACACAGGACATAGAACAGTACAGTGCAGAACACAGGACATAGAACAGTACAGCGCAGTACAGCACAAAACACAGGAAGTAGAACAGTATAGCCGAGAACACAGGACATAGAACAGTACAGCGCAGAACACAGGGTATAGAACAGTACAGCACAGAACACAGGACATAGAACAGTACAGCGCAGAACACAGGGTATAGAACAGTACAGCACAGAACACAGGACATAGAACAGTACAGCACAGAACACAGGACATAGAACAGAACAGCGCAGTACAGCACAAAGCACAGGACATAGAGCAGTACAGTGTAGTACAGCAGAAAACACAGGACATAGAACAGTACAGCACAAAACAGAGGACATAGAAAAGGTCAGCGTAGTACAGTGCAGAACACAGGGTACAGAACAGTACAGTGCAGAACACAGGACATAGAACAGTACAGCGCAGAACACAGGACATAGAACAGTACAGTGCAGAACACAGGACATAGAACAGTACAGCACAGAACACAGGACATAGAACAGTACAGTGCAGTACAGCACAGAACACAGGGTCTAGAACAATACAGCACAGAAGACAGGACATAGAACAGTTTGGTGCAAAACATAGAACAGTACAGCGCAGTACAGCACAGAACACAGGACATAGAACAGTACAGCACAGAACACAGGACATGGAACAGTACAGCACAGAACACAGGACATAGAACAGTACAGCGCAGTACAGCAAAAAGCACAGGACATAGAGCAGTACAGCACAGAACACAGGACATAGAACAGTACAGCACAGAACGCAGGACATAGAACAGTACAGCACAGAACACAGGGCATAGAACAGTACAGTGCAAAACACAGGACATAGAGCAGTACAGCACAGAACACAGGACATAGAACAGTACAGCACAGAACGCAGGACATAGAACAGTACAGCACAGAACACAGGACATAGAACAGTACAGCGCAAAACACAAGACATAGGAGAGTACAGCACAGAAAACAGGACATAGAACAGTACAGCACAGAACACAGGGTATTGAACAGCACAGCACTGAACACAGGACATAGAACAGTACAGTGCAGAACACAGGACATAGAAAAGTAAAGCGCAGTACAGCACAAAACACAGGACGTAGAACAGTATAGCCGATAACACAGGACATAGAACAGTACAGCGCAGAACACAGGGTATAGAACAGTACAGCACAGGTCACAGGACATAGAACAGTACAGCGCAGAACACAGCGTATAGAACAGTACGGCACAGAACACAGGGCATAGAACAGTACAGTACAGAATACAGGGTATTGAACAGCACAGCACAGAACACAGGATATAGAACAGTACAGCGCTGTACAGCGCAGAACACAGGGTATAGAATAGTACAGCATAGACCACAGGACATAGTACAATTTAGCTCACAACACAGAATATAGAACAGTACAGTGCAGAACACAGGACATAGAACAGTACAGCACAGAACACAGGACGTAGAACAGCACAAAACAGTACAGCACAGAACACAGGACATCGAACAGTACAGCACAAAACACAGGACATAGAACAGTACTGCGAAGAGCACAGGGTATACAACAGTACAGTGCAGTACAGCACAAAACACAGGACATAGAACAGTACACCGTAGAACACAGCGTATAGAGCAGTACAGCAGAAAACACAAGACATAGAACAGTACAGCACAGAAAATAGGACTTGGAACAGTACAGCACTGAACACAGGACATAGAACAGTTTATAGCAGAACACAGCACATAGAACAGTACAGCGCATTACAGCATGAAACACAGGACATAGAACAGTACAGCACAGAACACAGGATATAGAACAGTACAGCACAAAACACAGGACATAGAACAGTACAGCACAGAACACAGGACTTGGAACAGTACAGCACAGAACACAGGACATAGAACAGTTTACTGCAGAACACAGCACATAGAATAGTACAGCACAGTACAGCACAAAACACAGGACATAGAACAGTACAGCACAGAACACAGGACATAGAACAGTACAGCACAGAACACAGGACATAGAACAGTACAGTGCAGAACACAGAACACAGGACATAGAACAGTACAGCACAGAACACAGGACATAGAACAGCACAGCGCAGTACAGCACAAAACACAGGACATCGAACATTACTGCACAAAACACAGGACGTAGAACAGTACACCGTAGAACACAGGGTATAGAGCAGTGCAGCAGAAAACTCAAGACATAGAACAGTACAGCACAGAAATCAGGACTTGGAACAGTGCAGCGCAGAACACAGGACATAGAGCAGTTTAGAGCAGAACACAGCACATAGAACAGTACAGCGCAGTACAGCGCAACACAGGACATAGAACAGTATAGGACAGATCAAAGGACGTTGAACAGCACAGTGCAGTAGAGCACAAAACGCAGGATATTGAACATTGCAGCACAAAACACAGGACATAGAACAGTACTGCGCAGAACACAGGGTATAGAACAGTACAGTGCAGAACACAGGACATAGAAGAGTACAGCGCAGAACACAGGGTACAAAACAGTAAAGTGCAGAACACAGAACATAGAACAGTACAGCACAGAACACAGGACATAGAACAGTACAGCACAGAACACAGGACATAGAACAGAACAGCGCAGTACAGTACAGAACACAGGACATAGTACAGTACAGCACAAAACACAGGACATAGATCAGTACAGCACAAAACAGAGGACATAGAAAAGGTCAGCGTAGTACAGTGCAGAACACAGGGTACAGAACAGTAAAGTGCAGAACACAGAACATAGAACAGTACAGCGCAGAATACAGGACATAGAACAGTACAGTGCAGAACACAGGACATAGAACAGCACAGCACAGAACGCAGGACATAGAACAGTACAGTGCAGTACAGCACAGAACACAGGGTTTAGAACAATACAGCAGAGAAGACAGTACATAGAACAGTTTGCTGTAGAACACAGAACATGGAACAGTACAGCGCAGTACAGCACAAAACACCGGACATAGAACAGTACAGCACAGAACACAGGACATGGAACAGTACAGCACAGAACACAGGACATAGAACAGTACAGCGCAGTACAGCAAAAAGCACAGGACATAGAGCAGTACAGCACAGAACACAGGACATAGAACAGTACAGCACAGAACGCAGGACATAGAACAGTACAGCACAGAACACAGGGCATAGAACAGTACAGCACAGAACACAGGACATAGAACTGTACAGCACAGAACACAGGATATAGAACAGTACAGCGCAAAACACAAGACATAGGAGAGTACAGCACAGAAAACAGGACATAGAACAGTACAGCACAGAACACAGGGTATTGAACAGCACAGCACTGAACACAGGACATAGAACAGTACAGTGCAGAACACAGGACATAGAAAAGTAAAGCGCAGTACAGCACAAAACACAGGACGTAGAACAGTATAGCCGATAACACAGGACATAGAACAGTACAGCGCAGAACACAGGGTATAGAACAGTACAGCACAGGTCACAGGACATAGAACAGTACAGCACAGAACACAGGGTTTTGAACAGCACAGCACAGAACACAGGATATAGAACAGTACAGCGCTGTACAGCGCAGAACACAGGGTATAGAATAGTACAGCATAGACCACAGGACATAGTACAATTTAGCGCAGAACACAGAATATAGAACAGTACAGTGCAGAACACAGGACATAGAACAGTACAGCACAGAACACAGGACGTAGAACAGCACAAAACAGTACAGCACAGAACACAGGACATAAAAAAGTACAGCGCAGAAGACAGGACATAGAACAGTACTCCACAGAACACAGGGTATACAACAGTACAGTGCAGTACAGCACAAAACACAGGACATAGAACAGTACACCATAGAACACAGGGTATAGAGCAGTACAGCAGAAAACACAAGACATAGAACAGTACAGCACAGAAAACAGGACTTGGAACAGTGCAGCGCAGAATACAGGACATAGAACAGTTTACTGCAGAACACAGCACATAGAACAGTACAGCGCAGTACAGCACAAAACACAGGACATAGAACAGTACACCGTAGAACACAGGGTATAGAGCAGTACAGCAGAAAACACAAGACATAGAACAGTACAGCACAGAAAACAGGACTTGGAACAGTGCAGCGCAGAACACAGGACATAGAACAGTTTACTGCAGAACACAGCACATTGAGTAGTACAGCGCACTACAGCACAAAACACAGGACATAGAACAGTACAGCACAGAACGCAGGACATAGAACAGCACAGAGCAGAACACAGGGCATAGAACATTACAGTGCAGAACACAGAACATAGAACAGTACAGCACAGAACACAAGACATAGGAGAGTACAGCACAGAAAACAGAACATAGAACAGCACAGCGCAGTACAGCACAAAACACAGGACATCGAACATTACAGCACAAAACACAGGACGTAGAACAGTACACCGTAGAACACAGGGTATAGAGCAGTGCAGCAGAAAACTCAAGACATAGAACAGTACAGCACAGAAATCAGGACTTGGAACAGTGCAGCGCAGAACACAGGACATAGAGCAGTTTAGAGCAGAACACAGCACATAGAACAGTACAGCGCAGTACAGCGCAACACAGGACATAGAACAGTATAGCACAGAACAAAGGACGTTGAACAGCACAGTGCAGTAGAGCACAAAACGCAGGATATTGAACATTGCAGCACAAAACACAGCACATAGAACAGTACCGCACAGAACACAGGGTATAGAACAATACAGTGCAGAACACAGGACATGGAAGAGTACAGCGCAGAACACAGGGTACAAAACAGTAAAGTGCAGAACACAGAACATAGAACAGTACAGCACAGAACACAGGACATAGAACAGTACAGCACAGAACACAGGACATAGAACAGAACAGCGCAGTACAGCACAGAACACAGGACATAGTACAGTACAGCACAGTACAGCACAAAACACAGGACATAGATCAGTACAGCACAAAACAGAGGACATAGAAAAGGTCAGCGTAGTACAGTGCAGAACACAGGGTACAGAACAGTAAAGTGCAAAACACAGAACATAGAACAGTACAGCGCAGAATACAGGACATAGAACAGTACAGTGCAGAACACAGGACATAGAACAGCACAGCACAGAACGCAGGACATAGAACAGTACAGCGCAGTACAGCACAGAACACAGGGTTTAGAACAATACAGCAGAGAAGACAGTACATAGAACAGTTTGCTGTAGAACACAGAACATGGAACAGTACAGCGCAGTACAGCACAAAACACCGGACATAGAACAGTACAGCACAGAACACAGGACATGGAACAGTACAGCACAGAACACAGGACATAGAACAGTACAGCGCAGTACAGCAAAAAGCACAGGACATAGAGCAGTACAGCACAGAACACAGGACATAGAACAGTACAGCACAGAACGCAGGACATAGAACAGTACAGCACAGAACACAGGGCATAGAACAGTACAGCACAGAACGCAGGACATAGAACAGTACAGCACAGAACACAGGATATAGAACAGTACAGCGCAAAACACAAGACATAGGAGAGTACAGCACAGAAAACAGGGTATTGAACAGCACAGCACTGAACACAGGACATAGAACAGTACAGTGCAGAACACAGGACATAGAAAAGTAAAGCGCAGTACAGCACAAAACACAGGACGTAGAACAGTATAGCCGATAACACAGGACATAGAACAGTACAGCGCAGAACACAGGGTATAGAACAGTACAGCACAGGTCACAGGACATAGAACAGTACAGCACAGAACACAGGGTTTTGAACAGCACAGCACAGAACACAGGATATAGAACAGTACAGCGCTGTACAGCGCAGAACACAGGGTATAGAATAGTACAGCATAGACCACAGGACATAGTACAATTTAGCGCAGAACACAGAATATAGAACAGTACAGTGCAGAACACAGGACATAGAACAGTACAGCACAGAACACAGGACGTAGAACAGCACAAAACAGTACAGCACAGAACACAGGACATAAAAAAGTACAGCGCACAAGACAGGACATAGAACAGTACTCCACAGAACACAGGGTATACAACAGTACAGTGCAGTACAGCACAAAACACAGGACATAGAACAGTACACCATAGAACACAGGGTATAGAGCAGTACAGCAGAAAACACAAGACATAGAACAGTACAGCACAGAAAACAGGACTTGGAACAGTGCAGCGCAGAATACAGGACATAGAACAGTTTACTGCAGAACACAGCACATAGAACAGTACAGCACAGTACAGCACAAAACACAGGACATAGAACAGTACACCGTAGAACACAGGGTATAGAGCAGTACAGCAGAAAACACAAGACATAGAACAGTACAGCACAGAAAACAGGACTTGGAACAGTGCAGCGCAGAACACAGGACATAGAACAGTTTACTGCAGAACACAGCACATTGAACAGTACAGCGCAGTACAGCACAAAACACAGGACATAGAACAGTACAGCACAGAACGCAGGACATAGAACAGCACAGAGCAGAACACAGGGCATAGAACATTACAGTGCAAAACACAGGACATAGAGCAGTACAGCACAAAACACAGGACATTGAACAGTACAGCACCAAACACAGGACATAGAAAAGTACAGCACAGAACGCAGGACATAGAACAGTACAGCACAGAACACAGGACATAGAACAGTACAGCGCAAAACACAAGACATAGGAGAGTACAGCACAGAAAACAGGACATAGAACAGTACAGCACAGAACACAGGACATAGAAAAGTAAAGCGCAGTACAGCACAAAACACAGGACGTAGAACAGTATAGCCGATAACACAGGACATAGAACAGTACAGCGCAGAACACAGGGTATAGAACAGTACAGTGCAGAACACAGGACATAGAAGAGTACAGCGCAGAACACAGGGTACAAAACAGTAAAGTGCAGAACACAGAACATAGAACAGTACAGCACAGAACACAGGACATAGAACAGTACAGTGCAGTACAGCGCAGAACACAGGACATAGAACAGTACAGCACAGAACACAGGACATAGAACAGAACAGCGCAGTACAGCACAGAGCACAGGACGTAGTACAGTACAGCGCAGTACAGCACAAAACACAGGACATAGATCAGTACAGCACAAAACAGAGGACATAGAAAAGGTCAGCGTAGTACAGTGCAGAACACAGGGTACAGAACAGTAAAGTGCAGAACACAGAACATAGAACAGTACAGCGCAGAATACAGGACATAGAACAGTACAGTGCAGAACACAGAACATAGAACAGTACAGCACAGAACACAAGACATAGGAGAGTACAGCACAGAAAACAGAACATAGAACAGCACAGCGCAGTACAGCACAAAACACAGGACATCGAACATTACAGCACAAAACACAGGACGTAGAACAGTACACCGTAGAACACAGGGTATAGAGCAGTGCAGCAGAAAACTCAAGGCATAGAACAGTACAGCACAGAAATCAGGACTTGGAACAGTGCAGCGCAGAACACAGGACATAGAGCAGTTTAGAGCAGAACACAGCACATAGAACAGTACAGCGCAGTACAGCGCAACACAGGACATAGAACAGTATAGCACAGAACAAAGGACGTTGAACAGCACAGTGCAGTAGAGCACAAAACGCAGGATATTGAACATTGCAGCACAAAACACAGCACATAGAACAGTACCGCGCAGAACACAGGGTATAGAACAATACAGTGCAGAACACAGGACATAGAAGAGTACAGCGCAGAACACAGGGTACAAAACAGTAAAGTGCAGAACACAGAACATAGAACAGTACAGCACAGAACACAGGACATAGAACAGTACAGCACAGAACACAGGACATAGAACAGAACAGCGCAGTACAGTACAGAACACAGGACATAGTACAGTACAGCACAAAACACAGGACATAGATCAGTACAGCACAAAACAGAGGACATAGAAAAGGTCAGCGTAGTACAGTGCAGAACACAGGGTACAGAACAGTAAAGTGCAGAACACAGAACATAGAACAGTACAGCGCAGAACGCAGGACATAGAACAGTACAGCACAGAACACAGGGCATAGAACAGTACAGTGCAGTACAGCACAGAACACAGGGTTTAGAACAATACAGCAGAGAAGACAGTACATAGAACAGTTTGCTGTAGAACACAGAACATGGAACAGTACAGCGCAGTACAGCACAAAACACCGGACATAGAACAGTACAGCACAGAACACAGGACATGGAATAGTACAGCACAGAACACAGGACATAGAACAGTACAGCGCAGTACAGCAAAAAGCACAGGACATAGAGCAGTACAGCACAGAACACAGGACATAGAACAGTACAGCACAGAACACAGGGCATAGAACAGTACAGTGCAAAACACAGGACATAGAGCAGTACAGCACAGAACACAGGACATAGAACAGTACAGCACAGAACGCAGGACATAGAACAGTACAGCACAGAACACAGGATATAGAACAGTACAGCGCAAAACACAGGACATAGAACAGTACAGCACCAAACACAGGACATAGAAAAGTACAGCACCGAACACAGGACATAGAACAGTACAGCACAGAACACAGGACATAGAACAGTACAGCACAGAACACAGGACATAGAACAGTACAGCACAGTACAGCAAAAAGCGCAGGACATAGAGCAGTACCGCACAGAACACAGGACATAGAACAGTACAGCACAGAACGCAGGACATAGAACAGTACAGCGCAGAACACAGGGCATAGAACAGTACAGTGCAAAACACAGGACATAGAGCAGTACAGCACAGAACACAGGACATAGAACAGTACAGCACAGAACAGCGGATGTAGAACAGTACAGCACAGAACACAGGACATAGAACAGTACAGCGCAGAACACAGAACATAGAACAGTATAGCGCAGAACACAGAACATTGAACAGTACAGTGCAGTACAGCACAAAACACAGGACATAGAACAGTACAGCACAGAACACAGGACATAGAACAGTACAGCACAGTACAGCAAAAAGCATAGGACATAGAGCAGTACCGCACAGATCACAGGACATAGAACAGTACAGCACAGAACGCAGGAAATAGAACAGTACAGCGCAAAACACAGGACATAGAACAGTACAGCACCAAACACAGGACATAGAAAAGTACAGCACCGAACACAGGACATAGAACAGTACAGCACAGAACACAGGACATAGAACAGTACAGCACAGAACACAGGACATAGAACAGTACAGCGCAGAACACAGGACATAGAACAGTACAGCGCAGAACACAGAACATAGAACAGTACAGCGCAGTACAGCACAAAACACCGGACATAGAACAGTACAGCACAAAACACAGGACATAGAACAGTACAGCACAGTACAGCAAAAAGCGCAGGACATAGAGCAGTACCGCACAGAACACAGGACATAGAACAGTACAGCACAGAACGCAGGACATAGAACAGTACAGCGCAGAACACAGGGCATTGAATATTACAGTGTAAAACACAGGACATAGAGCAGTACAGCACAGAACACAGGACATAGAACAGTACAGCACAGAACACCGGACATAGAACCATACAGCACAGAACACAGGACATAGAACAGTACAGAGCATAACACAGAACATAGAACAGTATAGCGCAGAACACAGAACATTGAACAGTACAGCACAGTACAGCAAAAAGCATATAACATAGAGCAGTACCGCACAGATCACAGGACATAGAACAATACAGCACAGAACGCAGGAAATAGAACAGTACAGCGCAAAACACAGGACATAGAACAGTACAGCACCAAACACAGGACATAGAAAAGTACAGCACCGAACACAGGACATAGAACAGTACAGCACAGAACACAGGACATAGAACAGTACAGCACAGAACACAGGACATAGAACAGTAGAAAACAGAACACAGGACATAGAACAGTACAGCGCAGAACACAGAACATAGAACAGTATAGCGCAGAACACAGAACATAGAACAGTATAGCGCAGAACACAGAACATTGAACAGTACAGTGCAGTACAGCACAAAACACAGGACATAGAACAGTACAGCACAGAACACAGGACATAGAACAGTACAGCACAGTACAGCAAAAAGCATAGGACATAGAGCAGTACCGCACAGATCACAGGACATAGAACAGTACAGCACAGAACGCAGGAAATAGAACAGTACAGTGCAAAACACAGGACATAGAACAGTACAGCACCAAACACAGGACATAGAAAAGTACAGCACCGAACACAGGACATAGAACAGTACAGCACAGAACACAGGACATAGAACAGTACAGCACAGAACACAGGACATAGAACAGTAGAAAACAGAACACAGGACATAGAACAGTACAGCACAGAACACAGAACATAGAACAGTACAGCACAGAACACAGGACATAGAACAGTAGAAAACAGAACACAGAACATAGAACAGTACAGCGCAGTACAGCACAAAACACCAGACATAGAACAGTACAGCACAGAACACAGGACATAGAACAGTACAGCACGGTACAGCAAAAAGCGCAGGACATAGAGCAGTACCGCACAGAACACAGGACATAGAACAGTACAGCACAGAACGCGGGGTATAGAACAATACAGTGCAGAACACAGGACATAAAAGAGTACAGCGCAGAACACAGGGTACAAAACAGTAAAGTTCAGAGCACAGAACATAGAACAGTACAGCACAGAACACAGGACATAGAACAGTAAAGTGCAGTACAGCGCAGAACACAGGACATAGAACAGTACAGCACAGAACACAGGACATAGAACAGAACAGCGCAGTACAGCACAGAACACAGGACATAGTACAGTACAGCGCAGTACAGCACAAAACACAGGACATAGATCAGTACAGCACAAAACAGAGGACATAGAAAAGGTCAGCGTAGTACAGTGCAGAACACAGGGTACAGAACAGTAAAGTGCAGAACACAGAACATAGAACAGTACAGCGCAGAATACAGGACATAGAACAGTACAGTGCAGAACACAGAACATAGAACAGTACAGCACAGAACACAAGACATAGGAGAGTACAGCACAGAAAACAGAACATAGAACAGCACAGCGCAGTACAGCACAAAACACAGGACATCGAACATTACAGCACAAAACACAGGACGTAGAACAGTACACCGTAGAACACAGGGTATAGAGCAGTGCAGCAGAAAACTCAAGACATAGAACAGTACAGCGCAGTACAGCACAAAACACAGGACATAGAACAGTACAGCACAGAACACAGGACGTAGAACAGCACAGTGCAGTAGAGCACAAAACGCAGGATATTGAACATTACAGCACAAAACACAGCACATAGAACTACTGCGCAGAACACAGGGTATAGAACAATACAGTGCAGAACACAGGACATAGAAGAGTACAGCACAGAACACAGGGTACAAAACAGTAAAGTGCAGAATACAGAACATAGAACAGTACAGCACAGAACACAGGACATAGAACAGTACAGCACAGAACACAGGACATAGAACAGAACAGCGCAGTACAGCACAGAACACAGGACATAGTACAGTACAGCGCAGTACAGCACAAAACACAGGACATAGATCAGTACAGCACAAAACAGAGGACATAGAAAAGGTCAGCGTAGTACAGTGCAGAACACAGGGTACAGAACAGTAAAGTGCAGAACACAGAACATAGAACAGTACAGCACAGAATACAGGACATAGAACAGTACAGTGCAGAACACAGGACATAGAACAGCACAGCACAGAACGCAGGACATAGAACAGTACAGTGCAGTACAGCACAGAACACAGTGTTTAGAACAATACAGCAGAGAAGACAGTACATAGAACAGTTTGCTGTAGAACACAGAACATGGAACAGTACAGTGCAGTACAGCACAAGACACCGGACATAGAACAGTACAGCACAGAACACAGGACATGGAACAGTACAGCACAGAACACAGGACATAGAACAGTACAGTGCAGTACAGCAAAAAGCACAGGACATAGAGCAGTACAGCACAGAACACAGGACATAGAACAGTACAGCACAGAATGCAGGAAATAGAACAGTACAGCACAGAACACAGAGCATAGAACAGTACAGTGCAAAACACAGGATATAGAGCAGTACAGCACAGAACACAGGACATAGAACAGTACAGCACAGACGCAGGACATAGAACAGTACAGCACAGAACACAGGACATAGAACAGTACAGCGCAAAACACAAGACATAGGAGAGTACAGCACAGAAAACAGGACATAGAACAGTACAGCACAGAACACAGGGTATTGAACAGCACAGCACAGAACACAGGACATAGAACAGTACAGTGCAGAACACAGGACATAGAAAAGTAAAGCGCAGTACAGCACAAAACACAGGACGTAGAACAGTATAGCCGATAACACAGGACATAGAACAGTACAGCGCAGAACACAGGGTATAGAACAGTACAGCGCAGAACACAGAACATAGAACAGTAAAGCACAGAACACAGGACATAGAACAGTACAGTGCAGTACAGCGCAGAACACAGGACATAGAACAGTACAGCACAGAACACAGGACATAGAACAGAACAGCGCAGTACAGCACAGAGCACAGGACGTAGTACAGTACAGCGCAGTACAGCATAAAACACAGGACATAGATCAGTACAGCACAAAACAGAGGACATAGAAAAGGTCAGCGTAGTACAGTGCAGAACACAGGGTACAGAACAGTAAAGTGCAGAACACAGAACATAGAACAGTATAGCGCAGAATACAGGACATAGAACAGTACAGTGCAGAACACAGAACATAGAACAGTACAGCACAGAACACAAGACATAGGAGAGTACAGCACAGAAAACAGAACATAGAACAGCACAGCGCAGTACAGCACAAAACACAGGACATCGAACATTACAGCACAAAACACAGGACGTAGAACAGTACACCGTAGAACACAGGGTATAGAGCAGTGCAGCAGAAAACTCAAGACATAGAACAGTACAGCACAGAAATCAGGACTTGGAACAGTGCAGCGCAGAACACAGGACATAGAGCAGTTTAGAGCAGAACACAGCACATAGAACAGTACAGCACAGTACAGCGCAACACAGGACATAGAACAGTATAGCACAGAACAAAGGACGTTGAACAGCACAGTGCAGTAGAGCACAAAACGCAGGATATTGAACATTGCAGCACAAAACACAGCACATAGAACAGTACCGCACAGAACACAGGGTATAGAACAATACAGTGCAGAACACAGGACATAGAAGAGTACAGCGCAGAACACAGGGTACAAAACAGTAAAGTGCAGAACACAGAACATAGAACAGTAAAGCACAGAACACAGGACATAGAACAGTACAGTGCAGTACAGCGCAGAACACAGGACATAGAACAGTACAGCACAGAACACAGGACATAGAACAGAACAGCGCAGTACACCACAGAGCACAGGACGTAGTACAGTACAGCGCAGTACAGCATAAAACACAGGACATAGATCAGTACAGCACAAAACAGAGGACATAGAAAAGGTCAGCGTAGTACAGCGCAGAACACAGGGTACAGAACAGTAAAGTGCAGAACACAGAACATAGAACAGTACAGCGCAGAATACAGGACATAGAACAGTACAGTGCAGAACACAGAACATAGAACTGTACAGCACAGAACACAAGACATAGGAGAGTACAGCACAGAAAACAGAACATAGAACAGCACAGCGCAGTACAGCACAAAACACAGGACATCGAACATTACAGCACAAAACACAGGACGTAGAACAGTACACCGTAGAACACAGGGTATAGAGCAGTGCAGCAGAAAACTCAAGACATAGAACAGTACAGCACAGAAATCAGGACTTGGAACAGTGCAGCGCAGAACACAGGACATAGAGCAGTTTAGAGCAGAACACAGCACATAGAACAGTACACCGTAGAACACAGGGTATTGAACAGCACAGCACAGAACACAGGACATAGAACAGTACAGTGCAGAACACAGGACATAGAAAAGTAAAGCGCAGTACAGCACAAAACACAGGACGTAGAACAGTATAGCCGATAATACAGGACATACAACAGTACAGCGCAGAACACAGGGTATAGAACAGTACAGCACAGGTCACAGGACATAGAACAGTACAGCACAGAACACAGGGTTTTGAACAGCACAGCACAGAACACAGGATATAGAACAGTACAGCGCTGTACAGCGCAGAACACAGGGTATAGAATAGTACAGCATAGACCACAGGACATAGTACAATTTAGCGCACAACACAGAATATAGAACAGTACAGTGCAGAACACAGGACATAGAACAGTACAGCACAGAACACAGGACGTAGAACAGCACAAAACAGTACAGCACAGAACACAGGACATAAAAAAGTACAGTGCACAAGACAGGACATAGAACAGTACTCCACAGAACACAGGGTATACAACAGTACAGTGCAGTACAGCACAAAACACAGGACATAGAACAGTACACCATAGAACACAGGGTATAGAACAGTACAGCAGAAAACACAAGACATAGAACAGTACAGCACAGAAAACAGGACTTGGAACAGTGCAGCGCAGAATACAGGACATAGAACAGTTTACTGCAGAACACAGCACATAGAACAGTACAGCGCAGTACAGCACAAAACACAGGACATAGAACAGTACACCGTAGAACACAGGGTATAGAGCAGTACAGCAGAAAACACAAGACATAGAACAGTACAGCACAGAAAACAGGACTTGGAACAGTGCAGCGCAGAACACAGGACATAGAACAGTTTACTGCAGAACACAGCACATTGAATAGTACAACGCAGTACAGCACAAAACACAGGACATAGAACAGTACAGCACAGAACGCAGGACATAGAACAGCACAGAGCAGAACACAGGGCATAGAACATTACAGTGCAGAACACAGAACATAGAACAGTACAGCACAGAACACAAGACATAGGAGAGTACAGCACAGAAAACAGAACATAGAACAGCACAGCGCAGTACAGCACAAAACACAGGACATCGAACATTACAGCACAAAACACAGGACGTAGAACAGTACACCGTAGAACACAGGGTATAGAGCAGTGCAGCAGAAAACTCAAGACATAGAACAGTACAGCACAGAAATCAGGACTTGGAACAGTGCAGCGCAGAACACAGGACATAGAGCAGTTTAGAGCAGAACACAGCACATAGAACAGTACAGCGCAGTACAGCGCAACACAGGACATAGAACAGTATAGCACAGAACAAAGGACGTTGAACAGCACAGTGCAGTAGAGCACAAAACGCAGGATATTGAACATTGCAGCACAAAACACAGCACATAGAACAGTACCGCACAGAACACAGGGTATAGAACAATACAGTGCAGAACACAGGACATAGAAGAGTACAGCGCAGAACACAGGGTACAAAACAGTAAAGTGCAGAACACAGAACATAGAACAGTACAGCACAGAACACAGGACATAGAACAGTACAGCACAGAACACAGGACATAGAACAGAACAGCGCAGTACAGCACAGAACACAGGACATAGTACAGTACAGCGCAGTACAGCACAAAACACAGGACATAGATCAGTACAGCACAAAACAGAGGACATAGAAAAGGTCAGCATAGTACAGTGCAGAACACAGGGTACAAAACAGTAAAGTGCAGAACACAGAACATAGAACAGTACAGCACAGAACACAGGACATAGAACAGTTTACTGCAGAACACAGCACATTGAATAGTACAGTGCAGTACAGCACAAAACACAGGACATAGAACAGTACAGCACAGAACGCAGGACAAAGAACAGCACAGAGCAGAACACAGGGCATAGAACAGTACAGCACCAAACACAGGACATAGAAAAGTACAGCACAGAACGCAGGACATAGAACAGTACAGCACAGAGCACAGGACATAGAACAGTACAGCACAGAACACGGGGTATAGAACAGTACAGCACAGATCACAGGACATAGAACAGTACAGCACAGAACACAGGTTTTTGAACAGCACAGCACAGAACACAGGATATAGAACAGTACAGCGCTGTACAGCGCAGAACACAGGGTAGAGAATAGTACAGCATAGACCACAGGACATAGTACAGTTTAGCGCAGAACACAGAATATAGAACAGTACAGTGCAGAACACAGGACATAGAACATTACAGCACAGAACACGGAACGTAGAACAGCACAGCGCAGTACAGCACAAAACACAGGATATCGAACATTACAGCACAAAACACAGGACATAAAACAGTACAGCACAGAACACAGGACATATAAAAGTACAGCGCACAAGACAGGACATAGAACAGTACTCCACAGAACACAGGGTATACAGCAGTACAGCACAAAACACAGGACATAGAACAGTACACCGTAGAACACAGGGTATAGAGCAGTACAGCAGAAAACACAAGACATAGAACAGTACAGCACAGAAAACAGGACTTGGAACAGTGCAGCGCAGAACACAGGACATAGAACAGTTTACTGCAGAACACAGCACATAGAACAGTACAGCACAGTACAGCACAAAACACAGGACATAGAACAGTACACCGTAGAACACAGGGTATAGAGCAGTACAGCAGAAAACACAAGACATAGAACAGTACAGCACAGAAAACAGGACTTGGAACAGTGCAGCGCAGAACACAGGACATAGAACAGTTTACTGCAGAACACAGCACATTGAATAGTACAGCGCAGTACAACACAAAACACAGGACATAGAACAGTACAGCACAGAACGCAGGACATAGAACAGCACAGAGCAGAACACAGGGCATAGAACATTACAGTGCAAAACACAGGACATAGAGCAGTACAGCACAAAACACAGGACATAGAACAGTACAGCACCAAACACAGGACATAGAAAAGTACAGCACAGAACACAGGACATAGAACATTACAGCACAGAACACAGGACATAGAACAGTACAGCACAGAATACAGGGTATAGAACAGTACAGCACAGATCACAGGACATAGAACAGTACAGCACAGAACACAGGTTTTTGAACAGCACAGCACAGAACACAGGATATAGAACAGTACAGCGCTGTACAGCGCAGAACACAGGGTAGAGAATAGTACAGCATAGACCACAGGACATAGTACAGTTTAGCGCAGAACACAGAATATAGAACAGTACAGTGCAGAACACAGAACATAGAACAGTACAGAACAGAACATAGGACGTAGAACAGCACAGCACAGAACAGAACAAAACACAGGACATCGAACATTACAGCACAAAACACAGGACATAGAACAGTACAGCACAGAACACAGGACATAGAAAAGTACAGCGCACAAGACAGGACATAGAACAGTACTCCACAGAACACAGGGTATACAGCAGTACAGCACAAAACACAGGACATAGAACAGTACACCATAGAACACAGTGTATAGAGCAGTACAGCAGAAAACACAAGACATAGAACAGTACAGCACAGAAAACAGGACTTGGAACAGTGCAGCGCAGAACACAGGACATAGAACAGTTTACTGCAGAACACAGCACATAGAACAGTACAGCACAGTACAGCACAAAACACAGGACATAGAACAGTACACCGTAGAACACAGGGTATAGAGCAGTACAGCACAGAACACTGGACATAGAACAGTACAGTGCAGTACAGCACAGATGACAGGACATAGAACAGTACAGCGCAGAACACAGGACATGAGAACAGTTTAGTGTAGAACACAGGACGTATAGCAGAACAGCACAGTACAGCACAGAACACAGGACATAGAGCAGTACAGCGCAGTACAGCACATAATACAGGACATAGAACGGTACAGCACAGAACACAGGACATAGAACAGTACAGCGTAGAACACAAGACATAGAACAGTACAGCACAGAACACAGGACATAGAACAGAACAGCGCAGTACAGCACAGAACACAGGACATAGAACAGTACAGCACAGAAGACATGACATAGAACAGTTTAGAGCAGAACACAGGACATAGAACAGTACAGCGCAGTACAGCACTAAACACAGGACATAGATCAGTACAGCACAAAACAGAGGACATAGAAAAGGTCAACGCAGTACTGCGCAGAACACAGGGTACAGAACAGTAAAGTGCAGAACACAGAACATAGAACAGTACAGCGCAGAATACAGGACATAGAACAGTACCGTGCAGAACACAGAACATAGAACAGTACAGCACAGAACACAGGACATAGAACAGCACAGCACAGAACGCAGGACATAGAACAGTACAGTGCAGTACAGCACAGAACACAGGGTCTAGAACAATACAGCAGAGAAGACAGGACTTAGAAAAGTTTGGTGCAGAACACAGAACATAGAACAGTACAGCGCAGTACAGCACAAAACACCGGACATAGAACAGTACAGCACAGTACACAGGACATAGAACAGTACAGCGCAGAACACAGGGTATAGAACAGTACAGCACAGAGCACAGGACATAGAACAGTACAGCGCAGTACTGCACAGAATACATGACATAGGACAGTACTGCACAGAACGCAGGACTTAGAACAGTACAGTGCAGAACACAGAGTATAGAACAGTACAGCACAGAGCACAGGACATAGAACAGTACAGCGCAGTACAGCACAGAATACAGGACATAGGACAGTACTGCACAGAACGCAGGACTTAGAACAGTACAGTGCAGAACTAAGTACAGTTTGGCAAAGGTTAGTGAAGTAAATGTGAAGAAGTAGTAAATTCTGAGTCATGGTGCTCTGTACCCAGTCTCGGAGAAAGAAGGAACTCTCCTGTTTGGTACAGGCATCACCTAGGATCAGTGTCCAGGTGGGTCACACCAATAGGATTGTAGATGGGACTTTAAAGTGAGTGGGTGGTGGGAAGATGCTGCTGGGAAGTTTAATAAATGTAAGATCAGTGGCATTGGGTAGCGAAGGGGTTAATGAAGAACAGTGTGACACATCCTCTGTAAGGAGTCTCTGTACGTCCTTCCCATGGAATGCATGGGTTCTCCCCGGGTGCTCCGCTTTCCTCCCACAGTCCAAAGACGTACTAGGTGGTTCATTTGTCATTGTAAATCATCCCGGGATTAGGTTAGGATTAAATCGGCATTGTCCAAGTTTGCTAGAGTGTCATGGCTTAAAGGGCTGGAAGAGCCTACTGTGTCACGAAATAAAGAAATTGCAGCGCAAGTGGTGACCAAAGAATTGGTCCTAGCATATATCACAGAGTAACCAGGGCTGGGTGCTTACTGTTCCAGGTTATTCAATGTGCCCAAGGGGTGTGAGTGCTTTGTCAGTAGTGTGGTGGTAAGTAGTGATATGTGTGCAGTGCATTGTGATGCATAGAGTCCTAGAACAGTACAGCACAGAAACAGGCCCTTTGACCCATCTAGTCCATGCTGAACCATTTAAACTGCCTACTCCCATCCATAGCCCTCCATATCCCTACCATCCGTGTACTAAACTTCTCTTAGGCATTGAAATCGATCTCACATGCACCACACATTCCACCCACTGAGTGAAGAAGATTCCCCTCATGTTCCTCTTAAACTTGCAGTTGTAGCTCCACCCAACCTCAGTGGAGAAACAATGCTTGTATTTACCCTATCTATACCCCTCATAATTTTGTATATCTCTATCAAATATCCCCTGTGTCTTCTATATTCCAAGGAATAAAGTCCTAACTTATTCAGTCTTTCTTTATAACTCATGCAACAACCTGTCGCATGGTCGGGTGGTCAGCGACTAAACCAGCTCCCCCACCAGGCTTGCCTGGTGAGGAGGGTGGCTAGACACCCTGCAGGATGAAAAACAAAACCTGTCAAAGGGCGTATGAACCCTCTCGTAGGGTCAATGGTCATCTAGCACACGTGCTGTGAAGTGTGGAAAGGGCATCCCTTGAATCGAAGTTTGATTTGGCCATTCACTGCAACAGAACTTCCCCCAGCCATCTTGGACCCCACCATCCCGCTGGATCTGGGAGGGGATGTCGCTAGGGTGGGTCTGGACCTGTGCAACCCCCTTACTCAACTAAAATCCACTCACGCACATGCTGTTCCTTTTGAAAGGAACCATCATCATCCTATGGGATGGATAGCCAGAGATAACTCAGACCCTCCAGACCCATCAACATCCTTGTAAAATTTCTCTGTACTCTTTCAATCTTACTTACATCTTTTCTGTATGTAGGTGACTAAAACTGCACACAATACTCCAAATTTGGCCTCACCAATGTCGCCACTTTCAACGAATTATGGACCTGTATTCCCAGATCTCCTTATTTTACCACACTCCTCAGTGCCCTACCGTCCACTGTGTAAGCCCTACCCTTGTTGGTCTTACTGTACTGCAACACCTCACACTTGTCTGCATCAAATTCCTTCTGCCATTTTCCTGTTCATTTTTCCAGTTGGTCCAGGTTCTGATGCAAGCTATGATAGTCTTCCTTGCTGTCCACTACACCCCCAATCTTGGTGCCATCCTCAAATTTGCTGACCTAGTTATCCAGATCATTAATATAGATGACAAACAGTAATGGACCCAGCACTGATTCCTGCAGCACTCCACTCAGAGAGGCAATCATCTATACCAGTCTCTGGCTTCTCCCACAAAGGCAATGTCTAATCCAATTTACTGCCTCATCTTGAATGCCGAGTGACTGAAATTTTGTTGTGGGACCTTGTCAATTGCCTTGCTAAAGTCCATATAGACAACACTCACTGCCTTGACTTCATCAACTTTTCTGGTACTTCCAAAAAACTCTGTAAGATAATCTAAAAAAAAGATTGGTTGGACACCACCTACCAGATACAAAGACTAGCATCGCCACATCTCTTCCTTTAACTCCTCTTGCTTTGTTGCAACTAAAACAAAGGAACCCTGGAAGCTGCCAGTCCTGCCCCTCCTGCAACCAAGTCTCACTAATGGCTACAATATCATATTTCCATGTGTTGATTTATGACCTGAGCTCATTTGCCTTTCCTATAATACTTCTTACATTGAAATATACGCAGCTGAGGATATCAGTCACATCATGCGCAACCCTTTGATCCTCGACTTTGTCTGAGGTTTTACCAACATCTGTCTCCACAACCTGTTCACTAACTGTTCTGGCCCTCTGGTTCCTATTCTCCTGCAACTTCAGTTTACCCCCACCCCCCCATGCAGCATTAACAAACCTTCCCACTACGATATCTGTCCCCCTCCAGTTCAGATGCAAACCATCTCTTCTGTATAAGTTCCACCTTCCCTGGAAGAGAGCCCAATGATCCAAAAATCTGACACCCTCCCTCTTACACCAACTCTTTAGCCACAAATTAAACTGTATAATATTCCTATTTCTGGCCTCACTACCATGTGGCACAGGTAGCAATCCTGAGACCACAACCCTGGAGATTCTGCCCTTTAACTTGGCACATAATCCCTGAACTCACTTTGCAGAACTTTGTCACTCTTTCTACCCATGTTATTGGTACCAATGTGGACCACGGCCTCTGGCTATTCATCCTCCCACAAGAATGCTGAGAACTCGGTCAGAGATATCCCAGACCCAGGAGGCAACATACTATCTGAGAATCTCATTCTTGTCCACAGAACCTCGTTTCAATTCCCCTAGTAAATGCCCTATCCTGACAGCTCACCTCTTCAGTTCTCCTCTGAGAACACTGCCTCACTTTTTATCCATATTATTTCTGTTTTACACTATTTTTAATCTACTATTTAATATATATATATATATACTTACTGTAATTGATTGATTAATTTTTTTTCTTGCATGGTACTGCTGATGGTAAGTTAACAAATTTAATAGCAAATGCCAGTGATATTAAACCTGATTCTGCGTCACAGAGGCAGACTCAGTGCCAGAGACCTGACAGCTGTGACTTTCCTCTGTCAGGTCACCCCCCCCAACAGTGTCCAAAGTGATATACCTGCTGTTGATGGGGATGGCCACAGGGGTACTCTGCACTGGCTCCTTAACCCTTTCCCCTTCCTGACTGTCACCCAGTTTTCTGTGTCCTGCACCTTGGGTGTAATTACCTGTCTATTTGTCCTAACTATCATCCCCTCAGCTTCCCGAATGATCCGGAGCTCATCCAGTTCCAGCTTCAACTTCTTAATGGTGAGTGTTAAAAGCTGCAGCTGGATGCACAGGTGTCATGGTCAGGGACACGGGAGATCTCCTTACCTTCCCACATCCCGCAAGAGTAGCATTCAACTATCCTGTCTGGAATCTCTACTGTTCTAACTCAGCAAATATAAAGACAATAAACCATCGGGAAGAAAAAAAACTCCACTTACATCAAGCTGGTGTGGAATCAGCTTGGGTGGAAATGAGGGATAGTAGGGAAAGAAGACATGGTAGGAGTGGTCCACAGGTCCCCAAGCGTTGCCTCTCAACAGGGAAAAGTATAAAGGGGGAAATGTCAAAGGCATGTAGGAAATAAGCCAGGGACCAACTTTCCATAGTGATCCTTTCTATTCCATGAATTTAATCTTTATGATGATCGGTAGAATTAAGCTGGCATGTTACTGTGGCAGGGGAAGTTGTGGAGAGTGACAGGCATTAACTTGCAGAACCTCACACACACACACACACACACACACACACACACACACACACACACGAGGAAATCTGCAGATGCTGGAAATTCAAGCAACACACATAAAAGCTGCTGGTGAACGCAGCAGGCCAGGCAGCATCTCTAGGAAGAGGTACAGTCAATGTTTCAGGCCGAGACCCTTCGTCAGGACTAACTGAAAGAAGAGCTAGTAAGAGATTTGAAAGTGGGAGGGGGAGGGGGAGATCTGAAATGATAGGAGAAGACAGGAGGGGGAGGGATGGAGCCAAGAGCTGGACAGGTGATTGGCAAAAGGGATATGAGAGGATCATGGAACAGGGGGCCTAAGGAGAAAGAAAAGGGGGGGGACCCAGGGGATGGGCAAGGGGTATAGTCAGAGGGACAGTGGGGAGAAAAAGGAGAGTGAGAGAAAAAAATGTGTGTATATAAATAAATAAATAACGGATGGAGTACGAGGGGGAGGTGGGGCATTAGCGGAAGCTTGAGATTGATGTTCATGCCATCAGGTTGGAGGCTACCCAGACGGAATATAAGATGTTGTTCCTCCAACCTGAGTGTGGCTTCACCTTTACAGTAGATGAGGCCGTGGATAAACATGTCAGAATGGGAATGGGATGTGGAATTAAAATGTGTGACCACTGGGAGATCCTGCTTTCTCTGGTGGACAGAGCGTAGGTGTTCAGCAAAGCGGTCTCCCAGTCTGCATCGGGTCTCGCCAAAATATAGAAGGCCATATCGGGAGCACCGTCGCAGTATATCACCCCAACCGACTCACAGGTGTAGTGTCGCCTCACCTGGAAGGACTGTTTGGGGCCCTGAATGGTGGTAAGGGAGGAAGTGTAAGGGCATGTGTAGCACTTGTTCCGCTTACAAGGATAAGTGCCAGGAGGGAGATCAGTGGGGAGGGATGGGGGGGACGAATGGACAAGGGAGTCGCGTAGGGAGCGATCCCTGCGGAAAGCAGAGGCGGGGGGGGGGAGGGAAAGATGTGCTTAGTGGTGGGATCCCGTTGGAGGTGGTAGAAGTTATGGAGAATAATATGTTGGACCCGGAGGCTGGTAGGGTGGTAGATGAGGACCAGGGGAACCCTATTCCTAGTGGGGTGGCGGGAGGATGGAGTGAGAGCAGATGTGCATGAAATGGGGGAGATGCGTCTGAGAGCAGGGTTGATAGTGGAGGAAGGGAAGCCCCTTTCTTTAAAAAAGGAGGACATCTCCCTCGTCCTTGAATGAAAAGCCTCATCCTGAGAGCAGATGCGGCGGAGACGGAGGAATTGCGAGAAGGGGATGGCATTTTTGTAAGAGACAGGATGAGAAGAGGAATAGTCCAGATAGCTGTGAGAGTCAGTAGGCTTATAGTAGACATCAGTGGATAAGCTGTCTCCAGAGATAGAGACAGAAAGATCTAGAAAGGGGAGGGAGGTGTCGGAAATGGACCAGGTAAACTTGAGGGCAGGGTGAAAGTTGGAGGCAAAGTTAATAAAGTCAACGAGCTCAGCATGCGTGCAGGAAGCAGCGCCAATGCAGTCGTCGATGTAGCGAAGGAAAAGTGGGGGACAGATACCAGAACAGACATGGAACATAGATTGTTCCACAAAGCCAACAAAAAGGCAGGCATAGCTAGGACCCATACGGGTGCCCATAGCTACACCTTTAGTTTGGAGGAAGTGGGAGGAGCCAAAGGAGAAATTATTAAGAGTAAGGACTAATTCCGCTAGACGGAGCAGAGTGGTGGTGGAGGGGAACTGATTAGGTTTGGAATCCAAAAAGAAGCGTAGAGCTTTGAGACCTTCCTGATGGGGGATGGAAGTATACAAGGACTGGACATCCATGGTGAAAATAAAGCGGTGGGGGCCAGGGAACTTAAAATCATCGAAAAGTTTAAGAGTGTGAGAAGTGTCACGAACATAGGTCGGAAGGGATTGAACAAGGGGTGATAAAACCGTGTCGAGGTATGCAGAAACGAGTTCGGTGGGGCAGGAGCAAGCTGAGACAATAGGTCTGCCAGGACAGGCAGGTTTGTGGATCTTGGGTAGGAGGTAGAAATGGGAAGTGCGAGGTGTGAGAACTATAAGGATGGATGGCAGTGGATGGGAGATCCCCTGAGCGGATAAAGTCGGTGATGGTGTGGGAGACAATGGCCTGGTGCTCCTTAGTGGGGTCACAATCGAGGGGTAAATAAGAGGAGGTATCCGCGAGTTGTCGCTTTGCCTCAGCAAGGTAGAGGTCAGTACGCCAGACTACAACAGCACCCCCCTTATCGGCAGGTTTAATAATAAGATTAGGATTAGTGCAGAGGGAGTGGAGAGCACAGCATTCCGAAGGAGTGAGGTTGGAATGGGGACAAGGTGCGGTGAAGTCGAGACGGTTGATATCCCGTCGGCAGTTAGCGATAAAGAGATCCAGAGCAGGCAGATGACCAGAGTGGGGTGTCCATGAAGAAGAGGAGGGTTGAAGATGGGAGAAGGGGTCATCGGTAGGGGTGGAAGAGTCCTTGCCGAAGAAGTAGGCTCGGAGACGGAGACAGCGGAAGAAGAGTTCCGCATCATGGCGAACACGGAATTCGCTGAGGTGAATAATAATCTTATTAATAACCCTTAATAATCTTATATGTTTCAATCAGATCCCCTCTCATTCTTCTAAATTCCAGTGTATACAAGTCCAGTCGCTCCAATCTTTCAACATATGACAGTACCCCCATCCCGGGAATTAAGCTTGTGAACCTATGCTGCACTCCCTCAAAAGCAAGAATGTCCTTCCTCAAATTTGGAGACCAAAACTGCACACAGTACTCCAGGTGTGGTCTCACCAGGGCCCTGTACAGCTACAGAAGGACCGCTTTGCTCTTATCAATTCCCCTTGTTATGAAGGCCAGCAAACCATTAGCTTTCTTCACTGCCTTCTGTACTTGCATGCTTGCTTTCAGTGACTGACGAAGGGTTTCAGCCCGAAACGTTGACTGTACCTCTTCCTAGAGATGCTGCCTAGTCTGCTGTGTTCACCAGCAACTTTGATGTGTGTAACTTGCAGAACCTCTCAGGATTAGTGTGAGAGAATTCCTGAGGACAAATACTTCAGTTCCAGAATCAGTATCCTTCACATAATTAAGAGTTATTGCAAAGGTATGAAGGAAGAGTTATCTAGCAGATACTGAGAGGATAAAAATAAAAGCAGGAGTAGGTGTCTGGACCCTCTTACCATCCTGACTGATCATTCCCAGGCCTCCTCTTCTCGTTCCTGACAGTTCCCAGTGCTTCTCCATTCCCTGATCTTTCAGCAATTGACCTACTGACAGGGCAGAGGAGAGGTCGTGGAGTCAAATAACGTAGAAATGAGGCCTTCAACACATTGACTCCCCAGTAACCATTAATCAGAATCAGGTTCTTATCATTGACGTATGTCGGGAAATCTATTGTTTTGCAGCAAAAGTACAGGAAATAAATAAATAGCACAAAAGAGCAACAATGAAGTGGTGCTCGTGGGCTCATGGACTGTTCAGAAATCTGATTGTGTAGGGGCTGAAGCTGTTTCTAAAATGTGAGTGTTGTCTTCAGGTTCCTGTACCTCTTCTCTGATGGTAGAACTGAGAAGCAGGCACAGTAAAGGTCCTTAGTGAGGGATATAGTCTTCTTGAAGCATTGCCTCTTGATAATGTCCTCAAGGTGTATTTTCCTGATGGAGCTGGTTGTCTACAACCTTCTGCCGACTCTTTCAATCCTGCACATTGGAACCTCCACACAGGTAGTAATCCTTCCCACTGTGCATTTGTAGAAAATCTTCGGTGACTTATCAACTCTCCTCCAATTCCTAATGAAGTATGGCCACTGACATGCCTTATTTGTGATTGGGTTTGTTGTTGCAACACCAGTTGGTAAGTCACTCCTGTCACCACCTAAGATTCTGCCAACAATACTAGCAGATACATTTACAATGTTTACAAGACATTTGGGTGGATACAGTGATAGAAAAGATTGGAATGTGGGCCAGCTGCAGGAAAACTGGGCTAGCTTAGACAGACAGCTGGCCAGCATGGAGGAGTGGGGCTGCAAGGCCTGCTTCTGTACTGTAGAACTCGCGGAAAAATACTGACGCTCGTTACTTAAAGAAGCTTAATGCAGTCAAACCACTTCAATGTGGTTTTATGAAGGGCGAAAACATATCTGACAAATTTGCTGAAGTTCTTTGAGTCTGTAACAAGCAGAGTCGAGGGAGGAGAATTGATAGATGTGTAATTGGATTTCCACAGCACATTTGATAGGCTGCCACATTAAAGGCTGGTGCACAAGATAAAGGTTTGCAGTAGTCGGGCAGCGCATTCTCATGGATTGAAGACCGGTTATCACATTGAAGACAGACTAGAATAAACTGGTCTATTTTCAGACTGAAAACTCATAACTAATACAGTAACCCAACGACATACAGTATTCTTGACTCCTAATTATTCACCATATATGTTAATGACACGGTATTCATGTTTGCTGATGATGCAGTAATAGCCAGAAAGTTGTGTTGCCATGAGGATACATGGACTCCACAACAGGATTTGGTTAGGTTGAAAGAGTGGGTGAAATGGAGCTTAATGTGGGCAACTGTGAGGTTACACATTTCACAAGGATGTTACTGGGGTGGCAGGTCTTGAGTTAAGAGGAGAGATTGGATAGGTTGGGACTGTTTTCCCTGTGGCGTAAAAAGCTGAGGGGTGACATTGTAGAAGTTTATAAAATTATGAGGATAAAGTCACAGCCTTTTCCCTAAGGTAGGGATGTCTTAAACTAGGGGCATTGCTTTAGGGCGAGAAGCAAAAGATTTAAAAGGGATCTGATAGACAGGTTTTTCACATAAAGGTTGGTGGATATGTGGAACCAGCTGCCAGATCAAGTGGCAGAGATGGGTACAATTACAAGGTTTGAATGACTTTTGGACAGGTACCTATATTGGAAAGATTTAGAGGGATATGGCCAAGCCCAGGTGTAGGATGAGTTTCCATGTGGTATAACTTGATCATTTCAGGAAGAGGAATCAAAGGGTAGACTGTTAATGAAATGGAGAGAGACCACAAACGAGTTATGTGCAGATGGATTTACTGCTCTTGTGCATGAAACAAATGATTATCAGAACAACTCAAACAAAACCCTAGAGGAAATCGGCAAGTCAGGCAGCATCTATGAAGGAGAATAAATAGTCAAGGTTTTAGGCTGAGACCCTTCATCAGGACCAGTTAGGACCAATAGGTCTCAGCCTGAAATGCCAACTGTTTATTTCCTTTCATCGGAGCTGCCTGACTTATTGAGTTGAGTTTCTCCAACATTTTGTGTGTGTTGCCCAAGATTTCCAGCATCTGCTGAATCTCTTGTGTTTATAAGTTACCAGGACAGTGCAGTAAGTGGCTGGGAAGGTAAATGGTATATTAGAGTTTTAAAATATTGTTGCGATTACTTGGCATCAATGAGACCAGACCTAAAGTACTGTCTAACATTTGGTTCTGTTTGTTTTTTATTCCCTTATATCCGGAGGCAGGCCAAAAGAGATAGACTCGAGTCTGGGGGTGAAAAGGTTGTCCCACCACTA
Organism: Mobula hypostoma; assembly: GCF_963921235.1. Taxonomy (NCBI): domain Eukaryota; kingdom Metazoa; phylum Chordata; class Chondrichthyes; order Myliobatiformes; family Myliobatidae; genus Mobula; species Mobula hypostoma. Next base: position 1,720,347 of record NC_086116.1, on the reverse strand, counting down.
TTGGCTAACAGACGGGTGTATTCTGTCTTTCTAAGTATTGAGTCCTGATGAAGGGTCTCAGCCCAAAACGTCGGCTGTACTCTTCTCCATAGATGCTGCCTGGCCTGCTGAGTTTCTCCAGCTTTTTGTGTGTGTTGCTTGGATTTCCAGCATCTGCAGATTTTCTCTTGTTTGAGATAGATGTATTTTACATTTAGAAGACCAAAGGGTCTTTTAAAATCTTGAGGAATCGTGACACCTGAAATGCTAAGATGTGGTGGGACAGAGGGGACACAGTTACAAGTTAATGGGAAAGGTTCACTTAAAACTGGTGCACTAAAAGTTCTTACCCCAGAAGGAGCACACCTCTGGAATTCTCTGCCCATTACAACTCCTCCCCCCACCCCCCACCTCCAGGACAGTGGTATTTAAATAGATTTGGAGAGATCAGAGATACAAGGGAAATGGGGAGGAGGGCTGGCTCAGAAGGCAGATAAGGCCTGGGACTGATCAGCCATTTTCACAACTCAATTGTGGGATGAACATGAGTGGCCAAGTGGCCTACACCTGCTACTTTCCTGCGCTCTCTGCTTGGATCCCTCCCATCCAGCAGTCCTTTCCAGCCTAGTCCCTCTGCTCTCTGTCTGCTACCTGTTGTCTGACCCATTGGGTTCTCCAGTTATTTGCTTTGATCTCCCCACTCCAGCACTCACAACCTCTTGTGTCTCTAATTACTGATTGACGCCAAGGTTTGGACTGCCCCTACCGCACAAAATCTAGGGAATAAAGAATAAAATTTCATAAGTAGATTTCAAGTGAAGAAAATAGGATGGAAACACATGATTAGGATTCAGATTCCAACTTATTTATCGAAAGTACATTGAAGTAGAGAGTGAAGTGTATTGTCTGCCTGAACAACCAACACACCCAAGGATCAGCACAATAGTTTGGGCTGAAGGGCCTGTACGATAAAGGTCTGGGAGACTGACGAGAGTAATTGGTCCTTGCTGTGCATTCAGACGATCTTGGGGCGTTAGGTACTGTGCCGGTTTTATGGTGGATCTGTGCTCTGTGGTGAAGCTGGCCTTTGCCAGGGTGTTAATGTATATGTTGTAATATATGGGAAAATGGACAATAGGAACAGGAGAAGGCCATTCAGCCCTTTCAGCCTGTTCTATTATTCAATGTAATCATGGCTGACCAGCAGTACTAGTGTAAGCAGGCAGTTGGTGGAGTTTATGAAACTTTTAGATAGATGCATGAATATGAAGGAAGTTAAGGAATATGGATGATACACAGGAGGAGGACTATCTGGCATCAAGATTGGCAGAATATAATGGGCTGAATGGCCTGTTCAGTGCCGTACTGTTCTATGTTTAATGCTTGTTCAAATTCAGTCCCCTGTTCCTGCATTCTCCATATACTCTGATCCTTCGAAATATAACGATATCTGACTGTTTCTGCATTCTCCCTATACCCTGATACCTCGAAACATAACGATATCTAACTGTTCCTGTGTTCTCCCTCTACCCCGATTCCTCAAAACGTAAAGTAATATCTAACTGCTTCTTGACTACGTTGAATTATTTGGCTTCAACTGCTTTGTGTGGAGAGTCAGCACTCTGGGTGAAGACATTTGACCACAACTCCGTGTTAGCTAGCACTTATCCTTGTACTGTGACCCCTGGTCCTGGTCTGCCCACCAATGGGAACATCCTCCCTGCATCTCAACCTTCCAGTCTTGTTAGGCTATTGATCGTCCACTGACTTAACCTTCTACCTCTATCTCCCCAGGATATTCAGATGAAGATTACACCTTGCACGATGAAGCTACACGGGCAGCTCTCAGTATCCGTTTTCTGCCAGCACGGCATTCTACGCATGGCTTATCGAGACCGGCCACCCCTGAAGATGATCAGTTGGAGAGGTACACTCATTGTTTTAGTGTGTGTAATTGAGTGTCTGAGTGTATCCTGTAATGTAAGCATGAGTTTGTAAGTGTACAAGATAAGATAGAGCTGGAAACCTTTATAAACTTGTATTTCACTTAAATTGTTTTATTGACTTTTCTGTATTCAATTCAGAGGAATGGAAAAGAAAATCCTACAATCCAGATTTATAGGACACTTTTCCTAGTGTCCTGGTTAATCTTTATCCTTCCAACAAGTTAATACAAATAGATTTTATCATCATGATCACATAATGTGCTTGCTGTTCTTCCATACATCATCACAGAGGGCACTTCCAAGTTATTTCAGAGGCAGCCACACCCTTTGGAATCTCTTAAGGTCATGAAATGTATTGAGTCTTTCATTGACTGAAGATCTGGCATCGTAATATGATACCATCGATTATTTAATATTTCTGTGCAATGTAGGCTTTTCACTTTACAGCTTGATCACTGTACACTCCTGTAGATTATTCCAACGTGTACTTTCCGAAAGCATTTCAACGAGAATGTTCAACAAGTCATGATTCTGATTTCTGAAATGTTCAAGTAGGGAGTGTCTGCAGAAAGGAGATCATGTGGTTGATGTGCATCAAACTGCAAAGGGTGAAGGTGTACTTTTGGAGTTGGGGCAGCCAGTCGTCCCTGAAGGGAGAGATCAGAGTGAACATGGAGCAGTGGTCAATCTGCTTGAACTGTGTATCACTGATAGTTTAACATACTGTAGTTGGACAGAAAGCTGGAGGCAATATTTGAGAAAAGGATTCTGTCAAGACTGCCTCATAATCTGCTCCTGGAGCATCGGAATGTAGTTTCCAAGGATGTGAAGTAATGTTATGCTTAGATGAGATTCAGCAGTCAATGATACAGTATGTCTACATATGTGGAAAGAGAGAGTTATAGCAATAGAGGGAGTTTAAAGGATGTAGCAGCAATAGAGAGAATGCAGAGAAGATGCTCCAGGCTGTTGCATAGAATGGAGAGCTGAAATTATGAAGAGAGATCGAATAAACCAGGTTTGTACTCAGTGGAATGGAGGAGAGTGATGTTTATAAAATTATCAGGACTATACAGGTAGGAAAGAGGGTCAGGATCCTTTTGTCCCCAGGAGTCTAGAGCTACAGGGTATAGGCTTAAGATGAGAGGGGAGAAATTTAACAAGATCTGAGAAGTAAACGCTTCATACAGAGGGTGCTGGGTATGTGGAATGAGCTGCCAGCTGTGTTGCGAGTGGATATATCTGTAACATTTCAAAAGCATTTGTACTGGAGTCGGAAAGACATAGAGGGATATCAGCCTAATGCAGACAAATGGGATTGGTATCAATAGGCATCACGGTCCATGTGGACAAGGGGAGAGCGGTGAAACGACCCAATTCTGCGTATTTCTGCATACTTCTCTCTCTGACCTGAAGCTGTGAGGCTGGGTATATCGTGAAAGCTGTTCAGTGTAGTAATGAGGGGTTGGAGGGGGTGGAGGTGCTGGGACACCTGGTGATTGGCATCACCTTTTACAAACAGTGCCAACACTATAGGTGCCTGTCCATTGCCAGGATACCTGAAGATGTGGTGCACAGGATCCCTATCAAGGGAGTAGCCAGAGGGCAGTCATTTTCAGGAGTGCCTCCTGGACAGGAGTTAGTGGGAGTAAGCTCTGAGAACATTGGCCATGGCAAAGAGCTGTAACCAGGTGACAGGAGTCTCCATGGACCTAAACAGAACCAGTGTTCGAGCAGCTTTAAACCAGTGGGATAGGGGTGGAGGCGAGGGGGCAAACAGCTTTAAACCAGTGGGATAGGGGTGGAGGCGGGGGGGCAAACAGCTTTAAACCAGTGGGATAGGGGCGGGAGCAGGGGGTGCAAACAGCTTTAAACCAGTGGGATAGGGGTGGGGACAGGGGGTGCAAACATCTTTAAACCAGTGGGATAGGGGGTGCAAACAGCTTTAAACCAGTGGGATAAGGGCGGGGGTAGGGGGTGCAAACATCTTTAAACCAGTGGGATAGGGGTGGGGGCGGGGGGCAAACAGCTTTAAACAGGTGGGATAGGGGTCGGGGTGGGGGGGGCAAACAGCTTTAAACCAGTGGGATAGGGGTGGGGGCGGGGGTGCAAAAAGCTTTAAACCAGTGGGATAGGGGTGGGGGCAGGGGGTGCAAACAGCTTTAAACCGGTGGGATAGGGGTGGGGGCGGGGGTTGCAAACAGCTTTAAACCGGTGGGATAGGGGTGGGGGCGGGGGGTGCAAACAGCTTTAAACCAGTGGGATAGGGGTGGGGGCAGGGGGTGCAAACAGCTTTAAACCAGTGGGATAAGGGTGGGGGCAAACAGCTTTAAACCGGTGGGATAGGGGTGGGGGCGGGGGGTGCAAACAGATTTAAACCGGTGGGATAGGGGTGGGGGCAGGGGGGGCAAACAGCTTTAAACCGGTGGGATAGGGGTCGGGGTGGGGGGGGCAAACAGCTTTAAACCAGTGGGATAGGGGTGGGGGCGGGGGTGCAAACAGCTTTAAACCGGTGGGATAGGGGTGGGGGCGGGGGGTGCAAACAGCTTTAAACCAGTGGGATAGGGGTGGGGGCAGGGGGTGCAAACAGCTTTAAACCAGTGGGATAGGGGTGGGGGCAAACAGCTTTAAACCGGTGGGATAGGGGTGGGGGCGGGGGGTGCAAACAGATTTAAACCGGTGGGATAGGGGTGGGGGCAGGGGGGGGCAAACAGCTTTAAACCAGTGGGATAGAGGCGGGGACAGGGGGGGGCAAACAGATTTAAACCAGTGGGATAGGGGTGGGGACAGGGGGTGCAAACAGCTTTAAACCAGTGGGATAGGGGTGGGATAGGGGTGGGAGCGGGGGGTGCAAACAGCTTTAAACCGGTGGGATAGGGGTGGGGGCAGGGGGTGCAAACAGCTTTAAACCAGTGGGATAGGGGTGGGGGCAAACAGCTTTAAACCGGTGGGATAGGGGTGGGGGCAAACAGCTTTAAACCGGTGGGATAGGGGTGGGGGCAGGGGGGGCAAACAGATTTAAACCAGTGGGATAGGGGTGGAGGCAGGGGGTGCATGTAGCTTTAAACCAGTTTGATAGGGGTGGGGACAGGGGGTGCAAACAGCTTTAAACCAGTGGGATAGGGGTGGGGGCAGGGGGTGGAAACAGCTTTAAACCGGTGGGATAGGGGTGGGGGCAGGGGGTGTAAACAGCTTTAAACCAGTGGGATAGGGGTGGGGACAGGGGGTGCAAGCAGCTTTAAACCGGTGGGATAGGGGTGGGGGCAGGGGGTGCAAACAGCTTTAAACCAGTGGGATAGGGGTGGGGACAGGGGGGGCAAGCAGCTTTAAACCGGTGGGATAGGGGTGGGGGCAGGGGGTGCAAACAGCTTTAAACCAGTGGGATGGGGTGGGGGCAGGGGGTGCAAACAGCTTTAAACCAATGGGATAGGGGTGGGGACAGGGGGTGCAAACAGCTTTAAACCAGTGGGATAGGGGTGGGAACAGGGGGTGCAAACAGCTTTAAACCGGTGGGATAGGGGTGGGGGCAGGGGGTGCAAACAGCTTTAAACCGGTGGGATAGGGGTGGGGACAGGGGGTGCAAACAGCTTTAAACCGGTGGGATAGGTGTGGGGACAGGGGGTGCAAACAGCTTTAAACCAGTGGGATAGGGGTGGGGGCAGGGGGTGCAAACAGCTTTAAACCAGTGGGATAGGGGTGGGGACAGGGGGTGCAAACAGCTTTAAACCGGTGGGATAGGAGTGGGGACAGGGGGTGCAAACAGCTTTAAACCAGTGGGATAGGGGTGGGGGCAGGGGGTGCAAACAGCTTTAAACCAGTGGGATAGGGGTGGGGGCGGGGGGTGTAAACAGCTTTAAACCAGTGGGATAGGGGTGGGGGCAGGGGGTGCAAACAGCTTTAAACCAGTGGGATAGGGGTGGGGGCAGGGGGTGCAAACAGCTTTAAAGCAGTGGGATGGGGGGGGGGGCAAACAAGTGAAACAATAAACAATTTGGAAAAGCATTGGGAAGACTGAAAAGTGGAGATGAAGGGATATGAATAGCCAGAGTATAAATAGTTACAGAAAAGGAGTATGAGGAACTGGCACGAAGTGTTCGAGGACAGCGGTGATTACCATTCTGCAGGCCAACGTACCGTAGCTGTAATAAAGCAGAGGAACTCAAGCTATGATTGCCTTAGGAGGAGCGAAACATTCCAAGCCAACTGAGCCATTGTGACAGAACAACCAGGATCGGTGAATGAACCACTTTTCCTTAATTAACATGGTGGAGCTGAAGATATGAATCAGCTGTTAATAAGACAAAGTATGACAATGCTTCATACCTGCCAATCTCTGTCTGTGCTATAAGATAATCTATCTTATACTGTGTGCATTCAAATATAACAACTTCAGTCTTGTATTCATCACCCATTTCAGTTTTGCCCCCATGTTACACTGCAACTCACACACTGTGCAATTGTGCCCTGTCACCTGCCTGTCCTTCTTTTGCAGTCACAGTACACACTTCATCGATTTGTATACCAATCGCCAATCCTCAACCCTATCACCTCAGTCCCATCCACTGTTGGGTCCTATTGAGTCTGGAGAATAGGTTGTTCAGAGGCTGTTTGGAAGCCAAGAAGGAGCTGCAAGTATTCAGATCACAGCCATTTTATTAATTGTTCATCACAGGACATGTCAGACAGGGACTGTCTGATCTGCCATTCCATTGTGACTGATTTATTATCCCTCTCCTGCCTTTTCCCCGTAACCTTTGATGCCCTGACTAACCAAGAACCCATCAACCTCTGCATCAATATACTCAGTGACTTGGTCTGCACAGCCACCTGCACCATTGAATTCCACACATATACCAGCCTTGGCTAAAGGAATTCCTTCTCATCTCTGTGCTAAATAAATGTCCCTCTATTTTGAGGCTGTACCATCTGGTCCTAGACTCACCCACTACAGGAAACATCCTCACCTCATCCACTCTATCTAAGCCTTTCAATCTTTTATTTTTATTTCCAAAAGATTTCAATGAGATCCACCCCCGTTCTTCTAAACTCCAGCGAGTACAGGCCCAGAGCCATCAAACACTCTTCATACATTAACCCTTTCATTTCCAAAACTCATTCCTGTGAACCTCCTTTGGACATTCTCCAAAGCCAGCACATCTTTTCTTAGGTAAGAGGCCCAAAACTGTTAACAATAGGTGTTGTCAATGAATGCCTCAGCATCACATCCTCGCTCTTTATTCTAGTCACCATCAAGCAAAGCAGGTCAAGATGTAACAAACGTACCTTTTCCTTTTCTACCACAAATCATTATGGACTGGTTTAAATAAGAACACTGCTTAGAAGTTACTGATTGAGTTACTCATGAGTTTTGTAAACAAAGAAACTGCAAGAAATTGGAATATTGTTTCCAGTTCTGGTCATCACATCATAGGAAGGATGTAGTACCTTTAGAGAGGATGCAGAAGAGATTTGCCTGGATACTACCTGGATTAGAGAGTGTGTCTTATGTGGAAAGGTTGAGTGAAATAGGGCTTTTCCCTTTGGAGCAAAGGAGGATGAAAGGTGACTTGATGGAGGTGTAAAAAATGATAAGAGATGTAGATCAAGTGGACAGCCAGATACTTTTACCCAGGGCGGAAATGGCTAAAACGGGGGAGGGGGGCATTGTTGCAAGTTGACTGTAATCATGGAGTCATGGCGATCAATGACATCCTAGAACATCAGAGCACAGAAACAGGTTTCTCATTCCATCTCGTCCCTGCCACACTATAGGAGGAGAGAATGGGGGGGGGGGTGGTGGTGTCAGAGGTAAGTTTTACACAGAGAGTGATGAGTGAGTGAAATGCCCGGCCAGAGGTGGTGGTAGAGGCAGATATATTAGTGGGATCTAAGAAAGGTAAGCACTTGGATAAGAGAAAAACAGAGGGCTTTGTAGGAGGGAAGAGCTATAGACTGATCTTTGAAAGGTTAAAAGACTGGCACAACATCATGGACTGAAGGGCCCGTACTGTGCTGGAGTGTTCTAAGTTCTATTTTCTAAGTATAGAAGTTAATAAAAGTTTACAAACAATATACAAACATACAAGCAAGTTTAATTAAAGATGAAACTACAAGGGAGATCAGAAAAAAGACAACAATCTACACCTTAATCCAATAATCCTTCTTTACTGGGCTCCCATGTTTGGTTGGACAGGTGTCCTGTTCATTTTATAATACTTTATTCCCTTATCCCCTTTCTCAGACGCTTGTTGAAACAGGGAGATATTATGGATGAATGAACTAAGGACAAACAAACAAACCCATGGTTAGAGTGTATGCACTGGAACTCAGAACCTTTATCTTTTCCCTTGCTGCCAGTTTCTCCCAACATGCTGCCTGTCCATCTCGTTACTCACTCCTTCCTGTTCTCGACTTCTCCTTCTCCGTTTCAGTGGAGAGCCTGGGGATCAGAATCGATACAGTACAGGTCCATGGACCCCTACCCAGTTCCCACTGTCTCCACCGCCATGTATCTGCAACGACAGCAACAGATTCTGAGGAGACTTCAGGTTTACTGCTGCCCTTTTATTAGGCACTTCCCCAGAATGCCCCATCAAGTTGAGGTAGTGGGTCACTGGCACAGTTTCCAGTCAATGTGTTCTGTAGGATGGTCTCCTCTCTGTTACAGAAATCAACCACAGATTGGGTGACTGCTTTTCAGAACACCTCCATTCAGTTTGGACTGCATGGTAACCCGAAGTTTCCAGTTATTTCTTCATCCATGCTGAGCATTCCCAGCCCATTTCCCAAAGCCTTTCTCACTCCCGCCAATAATACCTTCTCCATGTTGAGCGCTGATGGGCCAGGGGTGCCCACCAGGCAGTAGAGATGCACTTTACCAAAGGGGGTTTGAGCAGATGCTTGGATCTTCCTCTACTGGTGACCTCTCCCCATGATGTGCAGAGGACATTCACTTGTCCCTCCAAGGGACTTGGATGGCTTTGCAGCAGCTGTGTCGGTGTACTTGAGGTTTCCAGATCTCAGACGCACATAGAAAATCTCAAATCACTGCAGCTCTATAGACCATGGGTACAGTGACAGGTCTGACCATTTTCCTCAGTTAGCAGGAAATGGTGTTGGCACAAGGTACACCTGATGATTGATCAGTGAGAAGTATGACGTTCTCCAGGATCACACGAGAGGAGCACAACAAGGTTCGATGGGTAGAAGATCTTTTGACTTGCATAAAGTGAGCATAAGGACTGTCTTCCCATTTTCTTCAGTAAAAGCATCAGCAATAGACTGGACTGCCTGAAAGATGAGGAGAAATTTTTCGGCTGGGATGGTTCTCCCTGGAGCAGAAGAAACTTGGGGTGGGGGGTGCTGATCTTACAGAAGTTTAAAAATAATGAGGGGCATAGATGAGGGAGAGAATCACAGTCTTTTCCCCTGAGTTGGGGTTTCAAAAACTAGAGTACATAGACTTAAGGTGAGAACGGAAAAAATTAAAGGAGACCTGAGGGGCAGGTTTTCACACAGAGGTAGTTGGGTGTAAGGGATGAGCTGCCGAGGAAGTGGTAGAGCAGGGTACGATTAAAGGTTTAGAGGTGCGTGAATAGGAAAGGTTAGAGGCAGACAGAAAGCATGGTCATCTCCAGAAAGACAAACATCCCACAATGTGTGATCAAGATCGGAAATACAAACATCAAACAAGTCAACAAATTCAAATATCTTGGCAGCCTCATAACAAGTAATGGCAGGTGGGACACAGATATTAAATACAGAATAGCAAAGGCGAAAGAAGCTTTCCAAAAAATGAAGAAAATATTAACAGACAGAAAGATGAGCATGTACACTAAAAACAGAATACTGCAGTGCTACATTTATTCTATCCTGACTTATGGAAGTGAATGCTGAACCATTTCTCCAGCAATGGAAAAGAGACTAGAAGCAGCTAAGTTATGGTTCTACAGGAGAATGTAGAGGTGCGTGAATAGGGAAGGTTTGGAGGTGTGTGAATAGGGAAGGTTTGGAGGTGTGTGAATAGGGAAGGTTTGGAGATGCGTGAATAGGGAAAGTTTAGAGGTGCGTGAATAGGGAAAGTTTAGAGGGATATGGGCAAATGGGATTAACTTAGACAGGCATCTTGGTGCAGTTGGGCTAAAAGGTCTGTGTCCGTACTGAACGATTCATTAGGTTGATGACGATTGGCCAAGAATATTTATGTATTATTGAAATCCTGCGTGAAGCAGGTCCTTCCCGTCTTCGAGCCATGGCGCCCAGAAATCCCCCAATTTAATCCCAGCCTAATCATGGGAAGATTTACAATGACCAATTAACTTACCAACCGACTGTGGGACAAAGCCGGAGCACCTGGAGAAAACTCACGCAGTCACGGGGATTGAATCCGGGTTGCGTGTTCTGTGAAGCGTTGTGCTGACTACTACGCTGCCGTGCCTCCCCCAAATACAAGCCATTTACGAGCTGCAGCTGGATCTGATTCAGGTGACCTTAGTTGTGGAGTGTGGTCACTATAGGTTCAACAGCTTCCCGCTAGTTCTGAATGTCAGCTCCTCTCTGTGACAGGTGGGTGGAGGTGAGGTGCAACATTGCAGTGACAACAACTGACAGAAGTTCATTGGCAATGGTGCAGTCTTTTCGGACACATTGTGGCACTTTCCCCATTTCTACATTGCCAGCCAAGCTTATTTAACATAATGTGTCGTGGCTGGTCTCTACCAGTTCCTCACCTGATCTGGCACATACCTTTGCAACAGCATCAGCTACACCCAACCAGGTTTGGTTGCAAGTTCGGCACCTTTGAGGAGTGTATTTGGTGACCATGGACTTCACTATATCACAAGCTGCACTGTGCTCTGGCTGAGTGTGGAATTCGACTTCCCTCCATTGAGGAATTGACTTGTGCTACCTGCTGAGGTAGTCCTGTTTGTCTGTACCCTGCAGAGAAAATGATCATTCTGTGATAATTTTTGTCAGAACTGGGGAATACTCCTGTGATTACAGCAGGTGGTTGGACACTGAACTGTGAATGTTTCCAGCATTCCTCTGTTTGTTACAGAAAATTGATTTTTTTATTTCTGTGAAAGCTGTTGCGATGGATACAGCATGATCTGATCTTTCACTTTGACTTCAGCAGGGAGTAGACAAAGATTCTAATACCATTGACTGATTGCTATGTTCTTGTGGAAGGTACAAGAGTTATTCTTGGTTGCCATGGTGGATGTGACCTTAACCCATGTTGTTTTAAGGGAGCCTTCTTCATTAGAGCCCTGAATTATATCAGTATCTAAATTTGTGATTTATGCTGAAGTCTGCACTGCTGTTTCACGTCTTCATGAAGATCATGTCCAACAGCACAGAAGCAGACCATCGATACCACCACACTCAGGCTGACCATCACATTCCTTTCGATAACAATCTCATTTATCAGCACTTGACATTTTACTCTGACTATTTGTAAACATTGTGAAGGTACCTTAGTCTCCTAAACCTCCCCCACTTGGGCAGTGTATTGCAGATCCAAACTTTTGGACCAGTGAATGAGAAAATTTCTCCTCAGGTCCCTTTATATCTCTTAATCCTCATCCTCTCCAGAGATGAAAGAAAAATGAAGGGAGTAATGTTGAATCAGATTTGCAAGTCAGGCAAGTGAGACAGGAAATGCATTGACTTTGAATATGTATATTAATTATTTATTTATAACCAATAAAAATTTGATGAAGCATTCATGTTCCCCTAGTTACAGACACTACAAAGCTGAACATTTAACAAACATATGTACATTTAATAAACGTACTTAGTTGAAAGTGTGTGCAGAGCATACCTTCTCAATCATCATGTGCACCCTTGCCTTAAGCAAAGGAAAAAGAGAGCAAGCCCCTTCCACATGCTATTTCATATACCTAGGATATTTGAAAATGTACACTGAGCAGCTATCCAATGGGAAAAGCACCTTTTGGCCCATAATGCCGAACATGTACTTACTTTAGAAATTACCTAGGGTTACCCATAGCCTGCTATTTTTCTAAGCTCTAGGTACCTATCCAGGAGTCTCTTAAAAGACCCTATTGTATCTGCCTCCACCGCTACCGCCGGCAACCTGTTCCACGCACTCGTCACTCTCTGCGTCAAAAACTTACCCCTGACATCTCCTCTGTACCTACTTCCAAGCACCTTAGAACTGTGCTCTCTCGTGTTACCCATTTCAGCCTTGGAAAAAAGCCTTTGACTATCCACACAATCAATGCCTCTCATCATCTTATACACTTCTATCAGTTCACCTCTCATCCTCCACCACTCCAAGGAGAAAAGGCCGAGTTCACTCAATCTATTCTCATAAGGCATGCTCCCCAATATAGGCAACATCCTTATCAAATACTGGTCTTAAGGTGTTGTACTTAAATGCATGCAGCATAAGGAATAAGGTGGATCATCTTGTTGTACAGCTACAGATTGGCAGGTATGATATTGTGACCATCACTGAGACGTGGCTAAAGGATGCATGTCTCTGGGAGCTGAACGTCCAAGGATACACGGTGTATCGGAAGGACAGGAAGGTAGGCAGAGGGGGAGGCGTGGCTTTATTGGTAAGAAATGATATTAAATCATTAGAAAGAGGTGATATAGGATCGGAAGGTGCAGAGTCTTTATGGGTTGAGCTAAGAAATAGCAGGGGTAAAAGGACCCTGATGGCAGTTATTTATAGGCCTCCAAACAGCTGCAGGGATGTGGACTACAAATTACAACTGGAAATAAAAAAGGCTTGTCAGAAAGGCAGTGTTATAATAATTGTGGGGGATTTTAACATGCGAGTAGATTGGGAAAATCAGGTCAGCACTGGATCTCAAGAGAGAGAATTTGTAGAATGTCTGCGAGATGGCTTTTTAGAACAGCTTTTGTTGAGCCCACTAGGGGATCGGCTGTACTGGATTGGGTATTGTGTAATGAACTGGAGGTGATTAGAGAGATTGAGGTGAAGGAACCCTTAGGAGACAGTGATCATAACATGATTGAGTTCACTATGAAATTAGAAAAAGAGAAGCCGAAATCTGATGTGTCGGTGTTTCAGTGGAGTAAAGGAAACTACAGTGGCATGACAGAGGAACTGGCCAAAGTTGACTGGAAAGGGACACTGGTGGGAAAGACAGCAGAGCAGCAGTGGCTGGAGTTTATGCGAGAAATGAGGAATGTGCAAGACAGGTATATTCCAAAAAAGAAGAAATTTTCTAGTGGAAAAAGGATGCAACCATGGTTGACAAGAGAAGTCAAAGCCAAATTTAAATCAAAGGAGAGGGCATACAAGGAAGCAAAAATTAGTGGGAAGACAGAGGATTGGGAAGTTTTTTAAACCTTACAAAATGAAACCAAGAAGGTCATTAAGAGAGAAAAGATTAACTATGAAGGGAAGCTAGCAAATAATAGCAAAGAGGATACTAAAAGTTTTTTCAAGTATATAAAGAGTAAAAGACAGGTGAGAGTAGATATAGGACTGATAGAAGATGATGCCGGAGAAATTGTAATGGGAGATAAGGAGATAGCAGAGGAACTGAACGAATATTTTGCATCAGTCTTCACTGAGGAAGACATCAGCAAGGGTGGCAGGGAAGAGAAGTGTACGCAGTCACAATTACAACAGAGAAAGTACTCAGGAAGCTGAATAGGCTAAAGGTAGATAAATCTCCTGGACCAGATGGAATACACCCTCGTGTTCTGAAGGAAGTAGCTGTGGAGATTGCGGAGGCATTAGCGATTATCTTTCAAAAGTCGATAGATTCTGGCATGGTTCCAGAAGACTGGAAGATTGCAAATGTCACTCCGCTATTTAAGAAGGGGGCAAGGAAGCAAAAAGGAAATTATAGACCTGTTAGCTTGACATCGGTGGTTGGGAAGTTGTTGGAGTCGATTGTCAAGGATGAGATTACAGAGTACCTGGAGGCATATGACAAGATAGGCAGAACTCAGCATGGATTCCTTAAAGGAAAATTACCAGTAGGCTAGACAAGGGAGATGTAGTGGATGTTGTATATTTGGATTTTCAGAAGGCCTTTGACAAGGTGCCACACATGAGGCTACTTAACAAGATAAGAGCCCATGGAATTACGGGAAAGTTACATACGTGGATAGAGTGTTGGCTGATTGGCAGGAAACAGAGAGTGGGAATAAAGGGATCCTATTCTGGTTGGCTGCTGGTTACCAGTGGTGTTCCACAGGGATCAGTGTTGGGGCTGCTTCTTTTTACATTGTACATCAACAATTTGGATTACGGAATAGATGGCTTCATGGCTAAGTTTGCTGACGATACGAAGATAGGTGGAGGGGCCGGTAGTGCTGAGGAAACAGAGAGTCTGCAGAGAGACTTGGATAGGTTGGAAGAATGGGCAGAGAAATGGCAAATGAAGTACAATGTTGGAAAGTGTATGGTTATACACTTTGGCAGAAAAAATAAACGGGCAGACTATTATGTAAACGGGGAAAGAATTCAAAGTTCTGAGATGCAATGGGACTTGGGAGTCCTCGTACAGGATACCCTTAAAGTGGACTGTATTCCTTGGAGTTTAGAAGAATGAGGGGAGATCTCATAGAAACATTTCGAATGTTAAAAGGCATGGACAGAGTGGATGTGGCAAAGTTGTTTCCCATGATGGGGGAGTCTAGTACGAGAGGGCATGACTTAAGGATTGAAAGGCGCCCTTTCAGAACAGAAATGCGAAAAAAAATTTTTCGTCAGAGGGTGGTGAATCTATGGAATTTGTTGCCACGGGCAGCAGTGGAGACCAAGTCATTGGGTGTATTTAAGGCAGAGATTGATAGGTATCTGAGTAGCCAGGGCATCAAAGGTTATGGTGAGAAGGCGGGGGAGTGGGACTAAATAGGAGAATGGATCAGCTCATGATAAAATGGTGGAGCAGACTCGATGGGACGAATGGCCTACTTCTGCTCCTTTGTCTTATGGTCTTATGGTCTTAAATCTCCTCTACAACCTTTCTATAGTTTCCACATCCTTCCTGTAGTGAGATGACCAGAACTGAGCACAGTACTCCAAGTGGGGTGTGAACAGGGTCCAAAATAGCTGTAGCATTGCCTCTCGGCTCTTTAACTCAATCCCACAGTTGATGAAGGCCAATGCACCGTATGTCTTCTTAACCACAGAGTCAACCTGCGCAGCAGCTTTGAGCATCCTATGGACTCGGAACCCAAGATGCCTCTGATCCTCCTTACTGCCAAGAGTCTTACCATTAATACTATATTAATACCAAAATGAACCACCTCATGCTTATCTGGGTTGAACTCCATCTGCCACTTCTCAGCCCAGTTTTGCATCCTATCGATGTCCTGCTGTAACCTCTGACAGCCCTCCACACTATCCACAACACCCCCGACCTTTGTGTCATCAGCAAATTTACCAACCCATCCCTCCACTTCCTCAACCAGGTCAATTATAAAAATCACGAAGAGTAGGGGTCCCAGATCAGATCCCTGAGGCAAACCACTGGTGACCGACTTCCATGCAAAATATGACCCGTCTACAACCACTCTTTGCCTTCTGTGGGCAAGCCAGTTCTGGATCCACAAAGCAATGTCCCCTTGGATCCCATGCCTCCTTACTTTCTCAATAAGCCTTGCACAGGGTACCTTATGAAATGCTTTGCTGAAATCCATATACACTACATCTGGTGGGAGGAGAAGATGGCGGCACAACGCAGCGCGCAGCGGCCACTCCTGTGGTGATATCTGTTATCTGTCAAGTAGGGTGCAGTGCACAATCCTAATTTGATGGAGACAGACGTGAGAGCACGGAGGAACATTTGGTGAAACTTCTGAAATGCCTGCTTCGCTGCCACTGCTACTGTGCGATCCAGAATGTCCGGCGGGGAAGGCCCCGAGTCCTCGGCTTTGCTTGTTGCTCGGCGGCTGGGACGGGGTCAAAGCACTCGGTGCTCTGTGTCAGAGGCTCGAAGTTTTCAGACGGATTCAGAGTCTGCTGCGGTCGGTAGCTTCCAATGGTGCTGCATTGGCAAGTTTGCGGCGCTTAAAGGTTCATGGCAGGGAGAGTTTCTCCCTTCTACCGTCTGAGTGAGATGATGGGCTATCGGGACTTGAGACTTTTTTTTACCATGCCCATGGTCTGCTCTTTATCAAATTACGGTATTGCTTTGCACTGTTGTAACTATATGTTATAATTACGTGGTTTTGTCAGTTTTAGTCTTGGTTTGTCCTGTGTTTCTGTGATATCTTTCTGGAGGGACATTGTATCATTTTTTAATGCATGCATTTCTAAATGACAATAAACGAGGACTGAGTGTCCTCATAGCCTAATCTAATCTAATCTAATCTACTGCTCTACCTTCATCAATGAGTTTAATCACATCCTCAAAAAATTCAATCAGACTTGTAAAGCATGACCTGCCTTTGACAAAGCTATGCTGACTATTCCTAATCATATTCTGCCTCTCCAAATATTCATAAATCCTGCCTCTCAAGATCTTTCCCATCAACTCACCAACTACTGAAGTAAGACTCAATGGTCTATAATTTCCTGGGCTACCTCTACTCCCTTTCTTGAACAAGGGAACAACATCTGCAACCCTCAAATACTCCGGAATCTCTCCCGTCCCCATTGATGATGCAAAGATCATCACCAGAGGCTCAGCAATCTCCTCTCTTGCCTCCCACAGTGGCCTGGGGTACATCTCATCCGATCCCAGAGACTGATCCAACTTGATGCTTTCCAAAAGCTCCAGCACAACCTCTTTTTTAATGTCTATATGCTCAGGCTTTTCAATCCGCTGTAATTAGTTCCTACAATCACCAAGATCCTTTTCCATAGTGAATACTGAAGCAAAGTACTCATTAAGTACCTCGGCTATCTCCTTCGGTTCCATACATACTTTTCCACTCTCACACTTGATTGGTCCTATTCTCTCATGTTTTATCTTCTTGCTCTTCACATACTTGTAGAATGCCTTGGGGTTTTCCTTAATCCTGTCTGCCAAGGCCTTCTCATGGCCCCTTCTGGCTCTCCTAATTTCATTCTTAAGCTCCTTCATGCTAGCCTTATAATCTTCTGGATCTCTAACATTACTTAGTTTATTGAACTTTTCATAAGCTTTTCATTTCTCTTTGACTGGATTTTCAACAGCCTTTGTATGGAATGGTTCCTGTACCCTACCATCCTTTCCCTATCTCATTGGAACTCATCTATGCAGAACATCATTCAAATATCCCCTGAACATTTGCCACATTTCTGCCGTACTTTCCCTGAGAACATCTGTTCCCAATTTATGCTTCCAAGTTCCTGCCTGATAGCCTTTACTCCAATTATACGCTTTCCTAACTTGTCTGTTCCTATCCTTCTCCAATGCTATGGTAAAAGAGATAGAATTGTGATCACTATCTCCAAAATGCTCTCCCACTGAGAGACCTGACACCTGACCAGGTTCATTTCCCTATACCAGATCAAGTACAGCGTCTCCTCTTCTAGACTTATCTATATATTGTGTCAGGAAACTTTCCTGAACACACCTAACAAACTCCACCCCATCTAAACCTCTTGCTCTTGGGAGATGCCAATCAATATTTGGGAAATTAAAATCTCCCAGCATCACAACCCTGCTATTATTACATCTTTTCAGAATCTGTCTCCTTATCTGCTCCTTGATATCCCTGTTACTATTGGGTGGTCTATAAAAAACACCCAGTAGAGGTACTAACCCCTTCCTGCCTCTCCACCCACAGAAACTCAGTAGACAATCTCTCCATGACTTTTCTGCAGCTGTGACACTATCCCTGATCAATAGTGCCACACCCCCACCTCTTTTGCCTCCCATCCTGTCCTTTCTGAAATATCTAAAGACTGGCACTCTAAGTAACCATTCCTGCCCCTGCACCATCCAAGTCTCTCTCATGGCCACAACATCATAGCTCCAAGTACTGAACCACGTTCTAAGCTCATCCTCTTTGTCCCTGATGCTTCTTGCATTAAAATAGACACACCTCAAGCCATCATTCTGAGCATGTCCCTTCTCTAGCACCTGCCTATCCTCCGTCTTGCACTGTCTCCAAGCTTTCTCTATTTGTGAGCTAACCGCCCCTTCCTCTGTCTCTCTGCCACCTAACAGTAGTAGTGAGGTCGGAGATGGTATTAAACAGGAAATTAGAAATGTGTGCAATAAAGGAACAGCAGTTATAATGGGTGACTTCAATCTACATGTGGACTGGGTGAACCAAATTGGTAAAGGTGCTGAGGAAGAGGATTTCTTGGAATGTATGCGGGATGGTTTTTTGAACCAACATGTCGAGGAACCGACTAGAGAGCAGGCTATTCTGGACTGGGTTTTGAGCAATGAGGAAGGGTTAATTAGCGATCTTGTCGTGAGAGGCCCCTTGGGTAAGAGTGACCATAATATGGTGGAATTCTTCATTAACATGGAGAGTGACGTAGTTAATTCAGAAACAAAGGTTCTGAACTTAAAGAGGGGTAACTTTGAAGGTATGAGACATGAATTAGCTAAGATAGACTGGCAAATGACACTTCAAGGATTGACGGTGGATATGCAATGGCAGGCATTTAAAGGTTGCATGGATGAACTACAACAATTGTTCATCCCAGTTTGGCAAAAGAATAAATCAAGGAAGGTAGTGCACCCGTGGCTGACAAGAGAAATTAGGGATAGTATCAATTCCAAAGAAGTAGCATACAAATTAGCCAGAGAAAGTGGCTCACCTGAGGACTGGGAGAAATTCAGAGTTCAGCAGAGGAGGACAAAGGGCTTAATTAGGAAGGGGAAAAAAGATTATGAGAGAAAACTGGCAGAGAACATAAAAACGGACTGTAAAAGCTTTTATAGATATGTAAAAAGGAAAAGACTGATAAAGACAAATGTAGGTCCCCTGCAAACAGAAACAGGTGAATTGATTATGGGGAGCAAGGACATGGCAGACCAATTGAATAATTACTTTGGTTCTGTCTTCACTAAGGAGGACATAAATAATCTTCCAGAAATAGTAAGGGACAGAGGGTCCAGTGAGATGGAGGAACTGAGCGAAATACATGTTAGTAGGGAAGTGGTGTTAGGTAAATTGAAGGGATTGAAGGCAGATAAATCCCCAGGGCCAGATGGTCTGCATCCCAGAGTGCTTAAGGAAGTGGCCCAAGAAATAGTGGATGCATTAGTGATAATTTTTCAAAACTCGTTAGATTCTGGACTAGTTCCTGAGGATTGGAGGGTGGCTAATGTAACCCCACTTTTTAAAAAAGGAGGGAGAGAGAAACCGGGGAATTATAGGCCGGTTAGCCTAACGTCGGTGGTGGGGAAACTGCTGGAGTCAGTTATCAAGGATGTGATAACAGCACATTTGGAAAGCGGTGAAATGATCGGACAAAGTCAGCATGGATTTGTGGAAGGAAAATCATGTCTGACGAATCTCATAGAATTTTTTGAGGATGTAACTAGTAGAGTGGATAGGGGAGAACCAGTGGATGTGGTATATTTGGATTTTCAAAAGGCTTTTGACAAGGTCCCACACAGGAGATTAGTGTGCAAACTTAAAGCACATGGTATTGGGGGTAAGGTATTGGTGTGGGTGGAGAATTGGTTAGCAGACAGGAAGCAAAGAGTGGGAATAAACGGGACCTTTTCAGAATGGCAGGCGGTGACGAGTGGGGTACCGCAAGGCTCAGTGCTGGGACCCCAGTTGTTTACAATATATATTAATGACTTGGATGAGGGAATTAAATGCAGCATCTCCAAGTTTGCGGATGACACGAAGCTGGGTGGCAGTGTTAGCAGTGAGGAGGATGCTAAGAGGATGCAGGGTGACTTGGATAGGTTGGGTGAGTGGGCAAACTCATGGCAGATGCAATTTAATGTGGATAAATGTGAAGTTATCCACTTTGGTGGCAAAAATAGGAAAACAGATTATTATCTGAATGGTGGCCGATTAGGAAAAGGGGAGGTGCAACGAGACCTGGGTGTCATTATACACCAGTCATTGAAAGTGGGCATGCAGGTACAGCAGGCGGTGAAAAAGGCGAACGGTATGCTGGCATTTATAGCGAGAGGATTCGAGTACAGGAGCAGGGAGGTACTACTGCAGTTGTACAAGGCCTTGGTGAGACCACACCTGGAGTATTGTGTGCAGTTTTGGTCCCCTAATCTGAGGAAAGACATCCTTGCCATAGAGGGAGTACAAAGAAGGTTCACCAGATTGATTCCTGGGATGGCAGGTCTTTCATATGAAGAAAGACTGGATGTACTGGGCTTGTACTCGTTGGAATTTAGAAGATTGAGGGGGGATCTGATTGAAACGTATAAGATCCTAAAGGGATTGGACAGGCTAGATGCGGGAAGATTGTTCCCGATGTTGGGGAGGTCCAGAACGAGGGGTCACAGTTTGAGGATAGAGGGGAAGCCTTTTAGGACCGAGGTTAGGAAAAACTTCTTCACACAGAGAGTGGTGAATCTGTGGAATTCTCTGCCACAGCAAACTGTTGAGGCCAGTTCATTAGCTATGTTTAAAAGGAAGTTAGATATGTCCCTTGTGGCTACAGGGGTCACGGGGTATGGAGGGAAGGCTGGGTTCTGAGTTGGATGATCAGCCATGATCATAATAAATGGCGGTGCAGGCTCGAAGGGCCGAATGGCCTACTCCTGCACCTATTTTCTATGTTTCTATGTTTCTTCAGTTCAGTTCCCACCCCCAGAAATTCGAGTTTAAACTCTCCCCAATAGCCTGAGCAAACCTTCCCGCCAGGATATTTGTCCCTCTGGGATACAAGTACAACCCGTCCTTTTTGTACAGGTCACACCTGCCCTAGAAGAGGTCCCAATGATCCAGAAATCTGAATCTCTGCCCCTGGTCCAATCCCTCAGTCACGAATTAATCCTCCACCTCACTCTATTCCTATGCTCAGTGTCACGTGGCACAGGCAGTAATTCCGAGATTTCGACAATCAGAATAAGCCACAGACCCATAGGATAAAGGGCTATGTGGGACAGGAGGGTTAGATAGATCATGGAGTAGTTTAAAAGATCTGCACATCATCATAGGTCAAAGGGCTTGTTCTGTGCCATCTACTATGTCCTATAAACCTGTACCCTAGTCTTAGGTACCCCTGCTAAGGGATAAAGTTTCTTACTATCCACCCTTTCTGCGCCTCTCATAATTTTGACCACCTTAGCCATATTCCCATCATGCGCCCAAAGAAAACAAGCCCAACTCATTCAGTCTCTCCTCCCTGGCAACATCCCGGTGAAGCTCCTCTGCACCTTCTTCAGTGCAATCACTTCCTCCTGCAGTGTGGTGATCACAACTGTATACACTATTGCAGCTATGGTCTAAGCAAACTTTCAATAGAGTTATGTCTTGACGTTCCTACTCTTATATTCTGTGCCCTGACTAATGAGTCTTGCATGCCACCTTATATACATATACTGCCACGTTTAGGAATATAAGGTCTTCTACAGCAAGGTCCCTCTATTCCTCAATACTCCCTTGGACCCTACTACTAATGGTAAAAGTTGTTACCTTATTTGACCCTTCAGAAAGCATCAAGTCACAATTATCAGATTAAATTCCATCTGCCGTTGCCTGCCCAGCTTCTCAATGTTGCTCTGTAACCCAAGACCATCTTCACTATCAATAATATCAATTGTCATGTCATCGGCAAATTTACTAAGCGTACCTTCCACATTCAAAATTGTATAGTGTGTGTGACAGACAGGAAGTGTCCCAACACTGATCCTTGGGTTACACCACTATTCACAGGCTGCCAAGTCAGAAAAATAATCCCACACCCTCACCGTCCGTGCCCTTGTACTGAGGTAACTTTGGATCTGCCTACCTAATTACCCTGGATGCATAGGCCTGAACCTTTTGAACTAGCCCTTCACATGGGTCCTGTCAAAGATTTTGCTGAAGTCCATGCAAACACTGACCTTATCACTATATTTTGTCACTTGTTCAAAAAAACTCATTTGAATGGTGTCAAACAGAATCTCCCGTCAACAAAGCAGCACTGACTATTCCTGGTCAATTCCTGCCTTTCAAGCTGCCTTTCAAACTGACAATCTACACCGGTACAACTCAGGGATGTGTACTTAGCCCACTGCTTTATCTCTCTATACCCACAACTATGTGGCTTGGCACTGCTCAAACACCAGTGACACCATTGAGGTGGACAGAGTGTCAGAGGGTGACGAAGGAGTGAGGTAGGTCAGCAGGCTGAGTGGCATCGCAGCAAAAGACTCACACACAACATCAGTAAGACCAAGGAAGTGACTGTGGACTTCAGGAAGGGAACACACACCAGTCCTCATCGACGGTTCAGCAGTGGAAAGGGTGAGCAGCTTCAAATTTTTAGGTGTCAATATCTCTGAAGATCTATCCTGGGCCCTACTTATTAATGCAATTACCAAGAAGGCATGTCAGCTGCTAAATTGCATTAGGAGTTTGAGGAGATTTGGTATGTCACCAAAGACTCTGGCAAATTTCTATAGATGTACTGTGGAGAACATTCTAACTGGCTGCATCACCAACTGGTATGGAGGGGTCACAGCACAAGATTGGATAAAGCTGCAGAGAGTCATAAAACACAGAAACAGGCCCTTCGGACCATCCAGTATGTTCTGAACTGTTATTCTGCCTAGTCTCATCGACCCACATCTGAACCACAGCCCTCCATACCACTCCCATCCATGTACCTATCCAAACTTCTCTTCAACGTTGCTATTGAACTCACATTCACCACTTCACACTGCACCACCCTCTGAGTGAAGAACTTCACCCTCAGTCTTCCCTTAAATATTTCACCTGTCACCTTTTAGTTCCAGTCTCAGCCAACCTCAGTGGATAAGGCCTGCTTGTGTTTACCCTATGAACTACCTAGATGAGCATCCACATTGCCAAAACCCCAGACATCCATTTTGTCCCACCACCCTCATCCCTGATACTGTTCACTGTTCCTGATCTCTCATCCACCTGCCAGACCCTTCATCTTCCCACTCCCAGAAACACTTCACCTCCAGTTCCAATAGCTAAGAGTGAACCATGACATTTGTGTTTGAAGATGCTGGTGTGGTAATGAGCTTCGTGTTGTACAATCAATAGTTCTTGTGGGTAACTTGGGTCAACATCAGGTGGTGGGAAGTGTGATGTGGAACAGATTGCAGGAGGAAGCTGGCAGTGTGACTCATTCTGGAATGGGATGTGAGATAGATAAATTGGTTCATCTGGGATTGATACACAATTTAGGAGATGATACCGAAGACAGATTAACTAAACATTTTACATGGCTAAGAAATAAGCCACTGGAAGAACTCAGCAGGTCAGGCAGCATCTGTGGAGGAGGAGTGATAACTGGTCAAAACCCTGAATCATTATCTAGCAAGAGGGCCAAGAGAAGAAGCCAGCTACATTTCGTATTCAAGGTCCCATCAAAGTGGAGGCTTGGTAATCAGCTCTGGCTGCTCTCTACAGAATCCACGCTTGTGTTCTTTTTCTGAGCTGTGCAGAAACCAGTTTCATTGGCTAGTGGTCTTAATTACTGAGCCAAAAATTCATGCTTTACTGAAGGATGTTTGGTGCTGTGTCACCATGCCAGAAACAAATTACTCACAGTGACTCACCGAGCTTCCACGTATTAGGTCAAGTGTTGACTGGAATCAGACCAAACTGAAACAAACTGCCACAGCACAAACCATTAGAAATGCAGAGGCTGTGGATTGTCCTGAGGGAAGTTCATACCTAAATGTTCCTGCTTCCTGTTCTGTAGCTAAATTATGTTTAAGGAAAGAAGTGAGGAGACACGCAGCAGTCTGATTTGCTGTGTCTGGACCCTCTTCAACAAAGGGCAGTAATGAATGATACCATCATGGTGGATTGTTGCCAAGTGATGTCACTCAGCGTGAACAAGGCTTTCACATGCAGTAAACTAAAGTCGTATTGATCCACGCCAGGCCAGTGCTCCAACTGTTTGGTTTGGCAACTCTTAAAGGGATGGGCAGCAGAGAGATACAAGTTCTATTCTTTCACCTATCTAATGGTTTGTTCTTTCCCCATGGCCCTGCATACTCCCTTTAATCAGTTTCGCTGCTCTCTCGCACCTTCCTCCATCTTTCCAAAACTGAGACCTCTGATTGTTCTCACATCATAGCCAGTACCAATCCCAAACATATTTCTGTCTTTCCTGGCTTTGGTGGATACTTACCCTTTTCCTTCATTGGGACTGGAATTGGAATTGGTCTGTTACTGTCACATCTACCGAGATACGGTGAAAAGCTTTTCTTTATACAGATCAAATCATTACACACTGCACTGAGGTAGATCAAGGTGAAACAATAACAGAATGTGGAATAAACTGTGGCTGCTACAGAGAAAGAGCAGTACTGGTAAACAATAAGGTTCAAGATTGTTTTTGGTAACGGGCTCTTCCAGCCCAATGCGCCCGCACTGCCCAATTAACTACTGACCCGTGTACCTTTGGAACGTGAGGGGAAACTGCAGCACCCAGAGAAGACCCACACAGTACAAGACTCTTTACAGACCGCCATGGAAATGAACCTGGGTTGCTGGCACTGTATTAGCATTAGATTAACCACTGCGCTATCATGTCACTCATAGAGTCACACAGATCATACTCATCTCAGTCACACTCATCGTACACTCACACAGTTACAGAGCACTGTAACACAGAAGCAGGACCCTTTGGCATATCCAGTCTGTGCCAAACTCTTATTCTTCCCGGTCCCTTCGACCCACTCCATACCCCTCCCATCCAATCATTTATCCAAATTTCTCTTAAAGGCTGAAATTGAATGTGCATCTGGCACTTCCACTGGCAGCTCCTTCACACTCTCACCCCTCTTTAAGTGAAGTTCTCCCTCATGTTTCCCTTAAACATTTCTCCTTTCACCCTTAGCCCATGATCTCTTGTTCTAGCCTGTTTGTATTTGCCCTATCAATGCCCCTCATGATTTTGTATGCCCCTATCAAATATATGCTCCAGGGAATAAAATCCTAAACCATTCAACCTTTTCTTATAATACAGGTCCTCAAGTCCCAGCAACATCCCTGTGAAGTGTGTCTGTGCCCTTTCCATTTCATTGAAATCTTTCCGGTGTATACAGCTGTTTAGAAAGGTTATGAACCCTGTAGAATTTTCTCTATTTCTGCATAAATATGACCTAAAATGTGATCAGATCTTCAAGCAAGTCCTAAAATTAGATAAAGAGAACCCAATTAAATAAATAACACAAAAGCATTATACTTGTTCATTTATTTATTGAGAAAAACGATCCAATATTATATGTATTTGTTGGGAAAAGTATGTGAACCTCTGAGGTAATGCCTTCTGCAAAAGCTATTTGGAGTCAGGTGTTCCAATCAATGACATGAGATTGGAGGTGTAGGTTATGGAGGTGCCCTGCCCTATAAAAAAGACACACGAAGTCGGGTTACTGACAGAGCCTGCTCTTCTCAAGAAAGATCTGTTTATGTGCCCCATGTCTTGATCAAAACAACTTTCAGAGGACCTTAGAAGAATTGTAGAGATGCATGAAGGTGGAAAAGGCTACAAAAGCATTTCTAAAGACCTGAGTGTTAATCAGTCCACAGGAGGAGAAATTGTTGACAAATGTAGGAAACTCAGTACTGTTGATATTCTCCCTAATAGTGAGCATCCTGCAAAGATCACACCAAAAGCACAAAGTGCAATGCTGAATGAGGTGAAAAAGAACCCAAGAGAAACAGCAAAACACCTGCAAAAATCTTTTGAACTTGCTAAAGTCTCTGTTCATGTGTCCACAATGAGAAAAACACTGAACACAATGGTGTTCATGGAAGGACGTCTTGGAGGAAACCACTGCTCTCCAAAAAAAAACATTACTGCATGTCTCAAGTTTGCCAAAGACCACCTGGATGTTCTACAATACTTCTGGAACAATGTTCTGTGGACAGATGAGACAACAGTTGAATTTTTAGGCAGAAATGCACATTGCTATGTTTGGAGGGAAAAGAGAAATGCACACAACACCAAAACCTCATCCCATCTGTGAAGTATGGTGGAACGGGGGTCATGGTTTGGGGCCGCTTTGCTGCTTCAGGCCCAGGCAGCTTGCAATGGTTGAAGGAACAATGAACTCAAACTTGTATCCGCAGGGATCGATCCTTCCACGACTCACTTATCCGCACGTCCATCCCCACAGATCTCCCACTCGGCACTTATCCCTGTAAGCACAAGTGCTACACCTGTCCCTACACCTCCTCTCTTGCCACCATTCAGGGCCCCAAACAGTCCTTCCAGGTGAGGCAACACTTCGCTTGTGAGTCTGTTGGGGTCATCTATTGCATCCGGTGATCCCGGCGCGGCCTCTTCTACATCGGTGAAACCTGACGCAGATTGGGGAACCACTTTGTCGAGCACCTCCACTCCATCCGCCACAACAGACAGGATCTCCCGGTAGCCACCCACCTCAACTCTACTTCCCATTCCCATTCAGATATGTCCATACATGGCCTCCTCTACGCCATGATGAGGCTAAACTCAGGTTGGAGGAGCAACACCTCATATACCATCTAGGTAGTCTCCAGCCCCTTGGTATGAACATAGAATTCTCCAACTTCCAGTAATTCCCTCCCCCTCCCTTCCTCTATCCCTATTTCACATCACCTCCCTCATAGTTCCACCTCCTTCTACTACTTCTCATTGTTCTCCTGCTAATCACCTCCCTGCTTCCCCTCCCTCACCCCTTTGTCTTTAAAATTACTATTTTTTTCAACTACCAGCATTCTTCAAACCCTCTCCAAAGTTCTTCTTTCAGTCCTAACGAAGGGTTTCGGCCCGAAACGTCGACTAATCTTTTCAACTGATGCTGACTGACCTGCTAAGTTCCTCCAGTGCATTGTGAGTGTTCCTTTGACAACAGCATCTGCAGATTATTTTGTGTTTAGAACTTGACAGTGATACAGGCAAGGATGCAGGGGAGGTTGCAGGCAGAGGCCACAGGAGGAAGGGAAGGGAACAGTCTAGCCTCAGGGTAACAGCAAAGATGGCCTGGCTTACCCAACAAAGGCAAGGACAGGAAGGGACAGATCCAACCACAGGGTAACAGCAAAGACAGTCTGACTTTCCCCACAGCAGCGAGGACAGGATATTGACAAGATGAACCAGCACCCACACTCGAACCCAAGGCCACTTATATTCCCAGCCCCAAGACGAGCATCAGGTGCCTATGATTAAGCCCAACTGAAACAAGGGACAGCCAGAAGAGCCAGAACAGGACCATGAACCAGAATGAAGGCTTCACGGATCGGACCATGACAGAGATCTCTGTTGCCAGAACCTTCTAACAGTATTGATGTGAGTTGCTTTGTCCCAGCAAAGGTATCTGGAAAACATCACAGGTAGTTTATCTAGTTTTCGGACTTAGGTGAGGATCTGATCATATTTTAAGTCATATTTAGATTAGATTATGAAGGCACGCAGTCTTCTTTTATTGTCATTTAGTAATGTATGCATTAAGAAATGATACAATATTTCCTCCGGTGTGATATCACAAAATACAGGACAGACCAAGACTGAAAAAAACTAACAAAACCACATAATTATAACATAATTTATGCAGAAATAGAGAAAATTCTGCAAGGTTCACCAACTTTCTAGGACCGCTGTAGGTGACCAGAATTGCACACAACAGTCTACATCTCATTCAACTCCAACATAACATCTCAACTCCTGAACTCAGTAAAACAAAAACAAGAGAAAATCTGCAGATGCTGGAAATCTAAGCAAAACACACAAAGTGCTGGAAGAACCCAGCAGGCCAGGCAGCATCTGTGGAAAAGAACATAGAACATAGAATAGTACAGCACAGTACAGGCCCTTCGGTACACATTGTTGTGCCAACCCTCAAACCTTGCCTCCCAGAAAACCCACACCTTTAATTCCTCCATATACATATCTAGTAGTCTCTTAAATTTCAGACAGTGTATTCCACGCACCGACCACTTTCTGACTAAAAAACCTTCCTCTAATATCCCCCTTGAACTTCCCACCACTTACCTTAAAGCCATGTCCCCTTGTATTGAGCAGTGGTGCCCTGGGGAAGAGGCGCTGGCTGTCCACTCTATCTATTCCTCTTATTATCTTGTATACCTCTATCATGTCTCCTCTCATCCTCCTTCTCTCCAAAGAGTAAAGCCATAGCTCCCTTAATCTCTGATCATAATCCATACTCTAAACCAGGCAGCATCTTGGTAAATCTCCTCTGTACCCTTTCCAATGTTTCCACATCCTTCCTATAGTGAGGCGACCAGAACTGGACACAGTACTCCAAGTGTGGCCTAACCAGAGTTTTATAGAGCTGCATCATTACCTCGTGACTCTTAAACTCTATCCCTCAACTTATGAAAGCTAACACCCCATAAGCTTTCGTAACTACCCTATCTACCCATGAGGTGACTTTCAGGGATCTGTGGACATGTACCCTCAGATCCCTCTGCTCCTCCACACTACAAGTATCCTGCCATTTACTTTGTACTCTGCCTTGGAGTTTGTCCTTCCAAAGTGTACCACCTCACACCTCTCCCTGTTGAACTCCATCTGCCACTTCTCAGCCCACTTCTGCAACCTATCAATGTCTCTCTGCAATCTTCAACAATCTTCTAAACTATCTACAACACCACCAACCTTTGTGTCGTCTGCAAACTTGCCAACCCACCCCTCTACCCCCACATCCAGGTTGTTAATAAAAATCATGAAAAGTAGAGGTCCCAGAACTGATCCTTGTGGGACACCACTAGTCACAACCCTCCAATCCGAATGTACTCCCTCCACCATGACCCTCTGCCTTCTGCAGGCAAGCCAATTCTGAATTCACCTGACCAAACTTCCCTGGATCCCATGCCTTCCGACTTTCTGAATAAGCCTACCGTGTGGAACCTTGTCAAATGCTTTACTAAAATCCATATAGATCACATCCACTGCACTACCCTCATCTATATGCCTGATCACCTCCTCAAATAACTCTATCAGGCTTGGTAGACACGATCTGCCCTTCACAAGGCCATGCTGACTGTCCCTGATCAGACCATGATTCTCTAAATACCCGTAGATCCTATCTCTAAGAATCTTTTCCAGCAACTTTCCCATCACAGACGTAAGGCTCACTGGTCTATAATTACCCAGACTATCCCTACTACCTTTTTTGAACAAGGGGACAACACTCTCCTCACTCCAATCCTCCGGTACCATTCCCATAGACAACGAGGGCATAAAGATCTTAGCTAGAGGCTCAGCTTTCTCTTCCTTCACCTCGTGGAGCAGCCTGGGGAATATTTCGTCAGGCCTGGTGGACTTATCCATCCTAATGTATTTTAACAACTCCAACACCTCCTCTCCCTTAATATCAACATGCTCCAGAATATCAGCCTCACTCATATTGTCCTCACCGTCATCAAGTTCCCTCTCATTGGTGAATACCGAAGAGAAGTATTCATTGATGACCTCGCTCACTTCCACGGCCTCCAGGCACATCTTCCCACCTTTATCTCTGATCGGTCCTACCTTCACTCCTGTCATCCTTTTGTTCTTCACATAATTGAAGAATGCCTTGGGGTTTTCCTTTACCCTACTCGCCAAGGCCTTCTCATGTCCCCTTGTTGCTCTTCTCAGCCCTTTCTTAAGCTCCTTTCTTGCTACCCTATATTCCTCAATAGACCCATCTGATCCTTGCTTCCTAGACCTCATGTATGCTGCCTTCTTCCACCTGACTAGATTTTCAACCTCACTTGTTACCCATGTTTCCTTCACCCTACCATTCTTTATTTTCCTCACCTGGACAAATTTATCCCTCACATCCTGCAAGAGATCCCTAAACATTGACCGCATAAAAGAGTAAACAGTCGATGTTTTGGGCTGAGATGAGGCCCTTCATCAGGAGTCAGTACCTTGATTTATGAAGGCCAATAGGTCAAAAGGTCTCTTTATGACCCTGTCTACCTGTGATACCTCTTTCAAGGAATTATGAATCTGTATTCCCAGATCTCTCTGTTCTGCCAGACTCCTCAGTGTCCTTCCACTTACTGTGTAAGTCCTACCCTCGTTTGTCATCCCAAAGTACAACACTTCAGACTTGTCTGCATTAAATTCCATCTGCCATTTTTCAGTTCATTTTCCAGCTGAACCAGATCCCTCTGCGAGCTCTGACAGCCTTCCTCGCTGTCCACTGCACCCCCAATCTTGGTGTCATCTGCAAATTTGCTGATCCAGTTAACCACGTTATTATCCAGATTGTTAATATAGATGACAAGCAACAATGGATCCAGCACCTATCCCTGTGGCACACCACTAGTCACAGGCTTGCAGTCAGAAGGTAATCACCTACTATCTCTCCTTGGCTTTTCTCACAAAGCCAATGTCAAATCCAGTTTACCAGCTCGCCCTGAATGCCAAGCGACTGAACCTTTTTGACCAGCCTCCTATGTGGGATCTTGTCAATTGCCTTGCAAAAGTCTATGTAGATAACATCTACTGCCTTTCCTTCATATTTCCTGGTAACCCCCTTGAAAAACTCTATAAGATTGGTTTGCACAACCTACCATGCACAAAGCCACATTCACTATCCCTAAACAGTCATGTCTATCCAAATACTCAAATATCCATCCCTTCCAATAACTTTCCCTCTACTGATGTCAGGCTCAATGGCTGATAACTTTCCAGCTTATTCTTGGAGCTGACAGAACAACATTAGCTATCTTCCAGTCCTCTGGCACCTTACCTGTGTCTAAGGATGCTTTAAATACCTCTGCCAGGACCAGGGCCAGGACCCCTGCAGTTCATGCACTACCCTCCCACAAGAGCCAAGGGACTTTGTCAGGCCTTGGGGACATATGCACCCTAATTTTCCTCAAGACAGCAAGCACCTCCTCCTCTGTAAACCTTATATAGTCCATGACCTCATCTCTGCTATCAGAAAGAGGTAGATTGGGAGGTCAGGAGTTAACAACAGAGTCTAGCTTTCAGGTGAAAATTGGCAACTGGTATTAAAGCATAAAATGCTGTCAGCCTGCTTGCATTTAAAGTTAGTTGAACATTTAATGACTCAAGGATACATTCCCCATGGTCTTATCCTCATTGCAGAATTAATATTTGCTGCCAAGCCTTAAGTTTACAAAACACGGCAGCCAGAGAGCAGGCAGGCAGCTAAATAAGTCAGAGGTGCTGCTTAGCACCAATCAAATCACTGAGAATCATAAAACAATTACAAGTCAAGAATTAGGCTATTCAGCCCATTGTGTCCATACCAGCTCTCTTCAGAGCAAATCAGGCTCCATCCCTGGCCCCTGACCCCTGACCCCATTCCATGGTCTGCAAGCTTTTCATCACCACATTCATATCACGAGTTTCTCAAGGAGCTGACAAAGGTGATTGATAAAGGTAGGGCTGTGGATGGTGTTTACATTCAAGCTCAAGTTTAATGATTATTCAACCATGCATGAATATAACCAAACAAGACAGCTTTCCTCCAGGGCCAAGGTACAAAATACATTACCAGCAGAACACAGCATACAGCACATAGCACCTATGATTGTTAGCAGAAAAAGTACTTTCAGAAAAAAAATCTAGCCCAAGTCCCTGAGAGGCATGGCTTGTAGACGGATGGTGCGTGGGAAACTCTCCTGGTCCAGCTTGTTCTTCCACTGAGGAAACCAAGCGAGGGCAGGTGCAGAGTGAAAACTGGAGGGGCCAGGCCAAGCCAGCACGGACTCCAGCTCGTCCATCGAGAACTCTGCTCTTTCCCACACCAGCTTGGCATCTCCTCTCCTGGGCAGCTGCAACAGGCCACCCTGTAGCCTTAGGGCCAAGCCTCGCCACAACAGAGACAACACAACTCCTCCGCTGTCAGTCTCACTAATGAATCAGTGACCAGACTGTACTAATACTGCAGTAGTGCCTCACCAATGAATCAGTGAACCAGACTGACTGCATTAATACTGCAGTAATGTCTCACTAATGAATCAGTGACCAGACTGATGATTAATACTGTAGTAATACCTCACCAATGAATCAGTGACTCAGAATGACTGTATTAATACTGCAGTAATGTAGCATTCTACTTTACCAATCTCCAACAATGTCTTATGATCTCAAGGCAAATGTCCAAGACAATCAGTCAAACTCATTTTTAGACAGCACACCACCTTGGCACACAATAATATGTATTTAGCCACCTCCATCACTACTGGCTGATGGGGAAGACCTGTAGTTCCTGATGTTCTTGATAACCAGGAGTGCTTCGTGACCATAAAAAAGACAGAGAGGACAAACAATGCATGTTAGTAAGGCATTTGACGAAGTCCCACATGGGAAACTCATCAGGAAGACTGAGATGCATGAATTGGCCATTTGGATCTAGAATTGGCTTGCCCATTGAAGACAAAAACTGGTGGTTGATGGGACATATTCTGTTGGAGGTCTGTGACTAGTGGTGTTCTGCAGGTATCTGTACAGAGTTCTTTGCTGTTTGTGATGGGTATACTATAAATGACTTGAATGAAATTATGGATAGGTGGGTTAGTAAGTTTGCAGATGACACAAAGATTGGTGCTGATTTGGATAATGTAGAAGATCATCAAAGGATAGAGTGGGATACAGATCAGTTGCAAATATGGGCAGAGAAATAGTGAGTGGAATTTAATGTGGCCATGTGTGAGATGTACTTTGGGAGATCAAATGAAAAGAGAGAGTACACTGTTAATGGCAGGATCTTTAGCAGTGTTGGTGTACAGAGGGGTCTTGGGATCCAAGTCCATAGCTTCCTGAAAGAGGTTGCACAAATTGCTAGGGTGGTAGAAAAGGTTATATGACTTTGAGGTCGAGTCAGTAAGTAATGTTCCAGCTTTATACAATCCTGGTTAGGCTGCATATAGAGTATTGCATTCAGTTCTGGTTACCTCTTCCTAGGAAAGATGTGGAGGCTTGGAGATGGTACAGAAGAGGTTGACCATGCCTGGATCAGGGGATATGTGCTGTCAGGCGGGATTAGTCAAACTCGTGTTGTTTCCTCTGAAGCAATGGGGACTGAAGGGAGACTTGATAGCAGTTTATCAGATTTTGAGAGGGTGGACAATCAAACTTTCTCCCCAGTTTGAAATGCCTAATACTCTAGTATTCTCTGCACATGCACTTAAGGTGGCGGGGGTGGGGTGTGGGGTGGGGGGAGGAGGGAAGTTCGAAGGGGATGTGCAAGGCAAGTTTTTTACTCAGAGAGGTGGGTGCTTAGAGTGCTTATCCAGGGTGGTGGTGGAGACGATAGAAAAGAGACTCTCAGATATGCGCATGAATGTGCAGAGAATGCAGGGAGATGGACATGGTGTAGCAGAAGGGATTAGCTTAGTCTGTTGTTGTTACTTATTTAATTGGTTCGGCTAACATTGTGGGCCAAGCGGTGTGGTCCTGTGCTGTTCTGTTCTGTGTTTATGTTCAAATCTATCTCCCTTTTGAAGGCCACAGTGAACTGAGCCTCCATCACATTTACAGTCAGTACATTCCAAATTCTAGCCACACAAAAAAATGTTTAACCTCATGTCATTATTGTCTTTTTTCCCCATATTTTATACTTGTGGCCTTTAACCTTCAGCTGCTCCACCCAAGGGTACGAACCAGGTTCCATCAGTCACATCAGAGGAAGAAACTGAGCCAGGAACTGTGGAACTAAAACAAGAGGTTTAAATTCACATGTGGGTCTGCCATGGATCCTCTGCTTTCCTTCCACATCTCAAAAGCATGTGGGTGGGTCAATTAGTTGGCTGTATTTTGTTTCTCCATCCCCAGGACAGGACTGCATGCATTCACCTGTCTAAGCCCCTCATAATGTTATACAGCTCTGTAAGATCACTCCTCTGTGTCTGATGCTCCAACGAATAAAGTCCTCGTCTGTCCAACAGTATAACTCAGTCCTTCAAGTGTCGGCAACATTCTCATAAATCTGGTGAGCTAGTATGAGTACTGGTGTTTAAACTCTGGTGCCAGCAGCAAAGTCAACATTTATTGTTCATCCCTCATTGTAGGTGGGTGTGAACAATGGCTGGAGGTTGAGAGAGGAGAACAAGAACCGCAGGAAGATCATCCCTTATTTCCCTCTCCTCTGAGGAGTGAAGTCCAGCCTCCCCAACCACTCGCTATAAATCAGAACCTCGAGTTCTGGCAACATCTTTGTATATCCTTTCGGTGCTCTTTCTAGTTTAATAATGTATTCCCTATATCAGCATTACAGAACTAAATAAAATACTGCAAATGTGGCCTCATCAGCACCTTTAATCTTTATAATGTCCTAACTAATGAAGACCAGCATACCATAACCCTTCTTTACCATCCAGTCCAACTGTGACTCCACTTTCAGAGAACCATGTACTTGTACTTCAAGGCTGCTCTGTTCTACAACACTCCCCAGGGTCCTGTGTGTACTGTGAAAACCCAGCCTTGATTTGTCTTTTCAATGCTTCACACTTATCTGAAGTGAACTTCCTTTGCCTTTCCTCGGCCTCTACTCAGCTGATCAAGATCCCTCTAATGTTCTGATAGCTTTCTTCACTATCCATCATACCAGTGGGTCTCAACCTTTTTCTGTTTGTGGCTTTCATTTACCTCTGTGAGCCCCACCCCACCCCCATAGTCTCTGTTAGTTGCTGAATTGTTTTTGGTCAACTGTACAAATTATTCTCAAATACTGTCAACATTTATGTTTTGACATGTTATAGGCATTATAAAGGCACCCGTTAGTCTTGCAAGACCATGGATCTGCGCCTGGAAAGTTTTCACTCTCCAGGCACAGGCCTGGGCAAGGTTGTATGGAAGACCAGCAGTTGCCCATGCTGCAAGTCTCCCCTCTCCACGACACCAATGTTATCCAAGGGAAGGGCATTAGGACCCATACAGCTTGGCACCAGTGTCGTTGCAGAGCAATGTGTGATTAAATGCCTTGCTCAAGGACACAACACGTTGCCTCGGCTGGGGCTCGAACTCACGGCCTTCAGGTTGCTAGTCCAATGCCTTAACCACTTGGCCAAGTGCCCACTAGGCATTATATGTTAAAATGTACATGAAAGAAAACTATTTCAAAGCTCTGAATATAATATATATATTTATAATATATATAATATATTCTTCCAATCAGCAATGAAAAAGTACTTAAATATTTTTACTTTGGGTATTTAGTGAAATCCTTGCAATTGAATAATACTACCAAGTTTTTGATTATAGAAACATAGAGAAACATAGAAAACCTACAGCACAATGCAGGCCCTTTGGCCCACGATGCTGTGCCGAACATATCCCTACCTTAGAAATTACAAGGGTTACCCATAGCTCTCTATTTTTCTAAGCTCCATGTACCTAGCCAAAAGACTGTTAAAAGACCCTATCATATCCACCTCCATCACTGTTGCCGGCAGCTCATTCCATGCACTCACCACTCTCTGCGCAAAAACCTTACCCCTGACATCTCCTCTGTACCTACTCCCCAGCACCTTAAACCTGTGTCTTCTCATGGCAACCATTTCAGCCCTGGGAAAAAGCCTGTGACTATCCACATGATCAATGCCTCTCATCATCTTATACACCTCTGTCAGGTCACCCCCCTCATCCTCCGTCGCTCCAAGGAGAAAAGGCCGAGTTCACTAAACCAAACTATCTGGTTGCAACTTGGTTAAAGATAACACTGACAATTAAGATTTTGCTTCCTGAATACTTCTGGGTGTATCTAATTGATTTTGGGCTGCTGATCATGAAAATCACTATGAAATTTCCCTATCACACACCAATTTTTTTGAAATCACTTATGTTTGTTATTTCAATTCATAATTCGTCAGAATAACTGATGCCAAGATTAAGGAAGGCATTTTTGTTGGTCGACAAACCAAAGAAGTCATCAATGACAGGCAATTTGAAGAACTTCTAGTGGAACTAGAGAAAATCGCATGGAAGTCACTCAAGGATTTTGTTGAAAATTTTCTTAGCAACAACAGAGCACCAAACTACGTGCAGCTGATTGACAAAATGCTTCAAGCATACAAAAACATAAAGTGCAACATGTCACTAAAGATTCATTTTCCACATTCTTACTTAGACTTCTTCCCCGCAAATCTTGACACTGTCAGTGACGAGCATGGTGAATGGTTTCACTAGGACATTGCCGTCATGGAGAAACAGTATCAGGGCAACTGAAACCCATCAATGCTGGATGACTATTGTTGGACACTTAAGCAATGAAAATGATCAACAAAGCATTTTTAGCTTAGTTGAACTATTGCAAAGCATCAGCACCGTAATGTAATTAAACGCATTATATTCAGTAAAGATAAATTTCTTGTTTCTCCAAATTTCTACATGATACAAGTAGTCTGAAATTATATTTGTGTTCAGCTTCAAGTGGTCTATCACAAACAACAAAAAAAATTCTGAGGAAGCAACACTTTTGAAAAATATTTGTTGTCCAGTGTATTTGAAGATCACTTCTTTCCCACACCATCAAGGTGGTTATGAGATTTTGACAGCAGGTGACAAACTTGACTAAATCCAGATTCAAGTAGATAAGAGGTGGGAAATCCACCACCCAATCTGGAAAATGTGTGGGCAGATTGATATAACGATTATAACGATTGACGTGCTGCTTGCCACCCCTCCTCCCCGTCACGCACACACACACACACACACACACACACACACACACACACACAAGTCTGAGATGTTTTGCTGCCTCCGTTGCATCATCTAGGGTATTTTCCCATTCATTTTATTCAGGGTTCCAGTTAAATTCATGATTCATTTATGATTTATTTATATACTTTAGTAATATTTCATTCAAACAGTAAACCCATCATGGCCCATCTGGAAATGCTTGCAGTTTCTTGTTTTATACTTGTGGCCCCTATGAAACGCAGCATGTCCCCCTGGGGAGCCACATGGCCCACGTTGAGAACCACTGCCCTATACCACCTATTTTAGTGTCATCAGCACACTTACAACCATGCCTTGTACATTCTCATTCTGACCCATGAGGCACACCAATAACCACAAACCTCCAATCCAAAAAATAACATTTCATCATCACCCTGCTGCCTCCTACTATTAAATCAACTCTGTATCGAATTGGTCAGCTCTCCCTGGACCCCATGCAATCTAACCTTCCAGAGCAGCCTATTATGTGGAGCCTTATTAAGGGTTTTACTAAAGTCCATATAGATTACATCTACTGCTGGGTCTTCCAATCTTCTCAGTCAATTCATCAAAAAACTCAGTTAAGTTTGTAAGGCATGATCCCAGGAACAAAACTACTCTGACTATCCCTGATCAATCCCCACCTTTTCAAATGTTTATATATCTTATCCCTCAGAATCCCTTCCAGTAACTGAAGTACCACAGATATGAGCCTCTCTGGTCTGTAGTTCCCAGGTTTGACATTGTTGTCTTTCTTAAATGAAGGCACAATGTTTGCAACCCTCCAGTCTTCCAGCTCTTTACCCTCACTAACAGAACTTCCTTAGAATTTTGTGATGATTCGGCATGTCATCTCAAACTTTGACACACTGCTGTAGATGTGTGGTGGGGAGTATACTGACTGCTGGCGTCACACTCTGGTATGGAAACACCAGTGCCCTTGAAAGGAAAACCCTACAGAAAGTAGTGGGTACAGCCCAGGAGTTAGCACACCATCACTGTATCTCCACTTTCAACTCCTGGTTGCTCCACTGAGCTGAAGGTTTGGAGAGTCAGCAGCCCTCAAAGAGCCAGAGAAGATGGAAAATGGGTTCTTAACTTTACCTGCTTTCCTGTAGATGATGAGATGAGAAGAGTGAGGTAAATCCTAAAGAAAATCAGTATGCTGGGGTTTATATTCCTTCTGGGTAGCCTCCAACCTGATAGCATGAACATTAATTTCTGGAACTTCCGGTAATGCTTCCCTTCCCTCCTTCACCCTTCTCCATTCCCATTTCCCTCTCTCACCTTCTCTCCTTATCTGCCTATTACCCTCCTTTGGTGCTCCTCCCCCTTTTCTTTCTTCCATGGTCTTTTACCCTCTCCTATCAAATTCCCTCTTCTCTAGCTCTGTATCTCCTTCACCGATCAACTTCCCATCTCCTCACCCCACCCCAACCCCACCAGGTTTCACCTGTCACCTTGTGGTTCTTCCTCCCCTCCCCACTATTTCATACTCTTTCTCCTCATCTTTTTTCTCCAGTCCTGATGAAGGATTTCAGCCCAAAACGTCGACTGTACTCTTTTCCTAGACGCTGCCTGGCCTGCTGAGTTCCTCCAGCATTTTCTGTGTGTTGCTCAGATATCCAGCATCTGCTAATTTTCTCTTGTTTAAGGCTGGGGTTTACAGGAGACTGGGGGAAAACAACAAATTATTCCCAGGACAAAGGGAATACGTGAACATTTGAGAAGTTCGTTCAGGACTTAAGCGTGATGCTGATCCAGTGCTTTATCTTGTCACGGTGCTTGCTGTACAAAGGGTGTGAGAATACTCATCATCCAGCACAAGGCTTTGATATCGGTGTGAAATGAATACTTCATCCAGTACGTGGAGGAGAACGAGGCTTCGGTATCGGTGTGGAATGAATACTTCATCCAATACGTGGAGGAGCATGAGGTTTCGGTATCATTGTGGAATGAATACTTCATCCAGTACGTGGAGGAGAACGAGGCTTTGGTATCGGTGTGGAATGAATACCTTCATCCAGTACGTGGAGAAGAACGAGGCTTTGGTATCGGTGTGGAATGAATACCTTCATCCAGTACATGGAGGAGAACGAGGCTTTGGTATCGGTGTGGAATGAATTGGCTGCAGGACAGCTGTTCCACTGTGCTCTGAAGCTGCTGTTTTAAATTGAGGCCATCAATAATGCGATCTGTGTGCACAGTAATAGAGTGACATCTGGATAATAAGGCTGAAGGATGTTCTGGCTGTTTGCCCAGTGCTCTGGACCTGTCAGAGCACAAAAACAGACAGACAATTTAAAACAGAAAGAACTTTAAGTAATGACTCCTTTCACAACCCAAGAACATCTCAGAGTTCTGTAGCTTAAGCAGCGAAGATATAAGAGCTGGGACTTTATGTTGCAACTTTACAGAACATCTTCAAATAACATCCAACATTAAGGATCCTCACCATCTGGGACATGCCCTCTTCTCATTACTACCATCAGGGAAGAGGTACAGGAGTCTGAAGACATACACACACACACAATGTTTAAGGAACAGCTTCATCCCCTTTGCACTTAGATTTCTGAACAGACCCTAAATCCATGAGCACTACCTCATTATTCCAATTCTTCACTATTTATTATTTATCTTGTAACTTATTGTCAAATCAAATGGTTGTCTTCTGAATCTAACAAGGAGCACTCTTTCTGATATTGCCCAATGTCCTAAAACACTTCTTGCCGTGTTTTCATCCATAAGAATTCCTACTCCATTAGTATGGGATGTTCCACAAGAATAAATTAGTGCTTTATTTCTACTCCAGCACCTATCCAACAAACTTCGCAAATTCCCATGATGTTAATCTTTAGTCTTTCCATTTCATTTATTACATTGTCCAATCTTCCTGCATGAAAGTTAAATTGGATAGATATATGGACAGGAAAGGAATGGAGGGTTATGGGCTGAGTGCACGGTCGGTGGGACCAGGTGAGAGTAGGAGTTCGGCACGGACTAGAAGGGCCAAGATGGTCTGTTTCCGTGCTGTAATTGTTATATGGTTATATGATATAGGGTTCTTTCATTCCAAGTAGCAATAATTTTCTTTTGTGTTACTTGAATTTGATGACGGTTGGGGATCCCCTGCTGACCAGAATCAACCCTACCAAGCGAAGCATCTTCAGAATTGTGTTGAAGATCCTCTTGACGCTGTTGTTGTGTGATACATTTAGTGAGTTTGACCATGGTTTTCTTAGCAAATAGATTCTAGGAAACCTAGTATCTAGCAATGGTGGTTTGCTATTGCCTACTGTTGGGCAAACTAAAGAAATCGCCATTTCTCTTCCCAAATATTCATCTGCCTATACTATAGCCGTTAACATTTGAGGTCCTAGCTCATCCACCTTCTCCGTCATAAGTTCTGTTACTGAACCTGCCGGATCTGCCGTTGGCTTTCGCTCGTATCCTGAGCAGGAACCCTTGCAGGTGCTACCGTTCCGGGTCAGAGCGGCCCTGGGAGCAATGAATGACTAAGGGGTAACTCTATTTTCCCCAAAGCTCTGAAAGTCCCCAATCAGAGCCTCATCTCCGGTTGCAGTTTAGAATCATACCCTGGACATAAAGGAGATGGAAGAAAGCAAATCCTATAGAATATAAGTCCTTAGATAAAAAAGTTAAAAAGCTTATGTCAAAAAGCCAAAGAAGAATGGTTAAACCAGGAATGTGAGCAAATAGAAAGAATCCCTATTACTGATCCAAAAAGGTTACATCAACAAATCAAGAATACCACTGGTAAAAAGCTCCTCTGTTCTCCAGGTGGATGTTTGAAAGCAAAGGACGGTACCATTATCATGGAAAAAGATGAGATTATGAACAGATGGACTGAGTATATTCAGGAATTGTTTGAAGACGATCGAGGTGAAAAACCAGAAACTAAGAAAAACATTGAAGGTCCAAGTATTTTTAAATCTCAAGTTCGTAATGCAATAAATAAGATGAAGAAAGGAAAGGCAGCAGGTCCTGATGAATTAGTAATAGCACAAATTATCGCCCTTGAAGATTATGGAATTGAAAAACTTACTGATGTAATCAATGACATTTATGAGACTGGAATAATACCAGAAGAGATGAAAAAATCAGTATTTATCACTCTTCCTAAGAAAGCTGGAGCAATA
Source organism: Mobula hypostoma (assembly GCF_963921235.1). Taxonomy (NCBI): domain Eukaryota; kingdom Metazoa; phylum Chordata; class Chondrichthyes; order Myliobatiformes; family Myliobatidae; genus Mobula; species Mobula hypostoma. Next base: position 1,679,548 of record NC_086116.1, on the reverse strand, counting down.
GAATATGAATTACGTAGGACCATAAGTTTAATGAGTCATATCACCAAGATGCTTCTAAGAATTTTGATGACAAGAGCTAAAAGTAAGATACAAGCTGAAACAGGTAAAGAACAATGTGGTTTTGTGGAAGACCAAGGTACAAGAAACGCGATATTGATGTTAAGGATACTATCAGAACGAGCTATTCAAGTACAAAAAGATTTGTTTGTTTTATCAACTACACAAAAGCATTTGATAAAGTGAAGCACAATAAGTTATTTGAAATATTACAGAAAACTCTAGATCTAGATTCGGAAGACCTCCGCCTAATCAGAAATCTGTACTGGGAATAAACTGCCACTGTAAGAATAGATGGAGAAGTGAGTCAGTTTACAAAAATCAAGAGAGGCATTAGACAAGGGTATGTTTTTTCCCCTGATTTATTTAATGTGTACAGTGAAACAATATTACAAAAAATAAGAGACATCTTGGGAATCAAAGTTGGCGGTGAAAACATCAATAATTTCAGATATGCAGATGACACTGTGTTAATTGCAAGTACAGAGGAAGAACTACAAAACTTAATTGATATAATTGTTGAAGAAAGTGTAAAAATGGATCTATCTATCAATTGCAAAAAGACAGAATGTATGGTGATATCCAAAAAGAAGGAGAATCCTATCTGCAGGCTGAGAATAAACGGGGAAGACATAAAACAAGTACAGAACTTTTGCTACTTCGGAAGCTGGGTGACATCAGATGGCAGGTGCGACATGGACATCAAAAGAAGAATAGGGATGGCAAAAGACACCTTTACGAGAATGAAGAGTATGCTGACCAATACTGAACTAGGCATGACAACCCGCCTCAGAGTACTGAAATGTTATGTTTATCCAGTTATGTTATATGGCTCAGAATTTTGGACAGTATCTAGTAACATGAGGAAACGAATTGTAGCAGCAGAGATGTGGTTTTTGAGGAGGATGCAAAGAATATCATGGACGAAACGAATATCTAATGAGGATGTCATGAACAGAGCAAACTCAAAAAGAGAAATAATGTATGAGATGATGAAAAGGCAACGTAACTTCATTAGACATGTGATTAGGAAAGAGGAGTTAGAATGCACGGTAATTATGGGAAAGATTGAAGGGAAGAAAGCAAGAGGAAGACAAAGACAAATGATGATGGAGACAGCAGCCAGAGAACTGGAAATGAATACCAATGAAATGATCAACTTGCCCCGAAACAGGAGTGCGTGGGCCATGGCAGTCAAAGCTGAAACTGGGTACGGCACCTGATGATGATGATGATGCACTTATTGTCATTTTTAATGTTTTGCAGAGTACCACTGCTGCAGAAAAACACATTTATTGCCATTTATCAGTGATAGCAAACCTGACTCTGATAGACCGCACTTGTACAGTTCTGGTCTCACAAACACAAGAGTTTCTGCAGATGCTGGAATTCCAGAATAACACGCACAAAATGCTGGCGTAGCTCAGCAGGTCAGGCAGCGTCGATGGAAAGGAAAAAAGAGTTGATGTTTCAGACTGAGTTCCTCCAGCACTTTGTGTCTAGTCAGAACACTATAGGAAAGACGTGATTACACTGGTGAGAGATGAGAAGATTCACCAGAATGTTATCTGGGTTAATCTTCCAATAAGATGGTGGCGTGCTTGGACGATGAAGCCTCTCTGGGTCCAAACAAAGGTGTAATTGTTCATCTTCTATGTCTTTTTCACAATTGCAAGACACTGTTGGTAATCAAGAGCATTAGGTACTGCAGGTGTACCCCACTAGCAAGTTGCTCAATAGCGGTGGAACTGGGCTTGTTACGCACCATGTTGCCAGTGCTACAGCCACTTAGGGAAGAAGATGCCAGTGGAGACAGTGTGCGGTCTGAGGGTCAGCGCAGGTGATCGTTTCGTTGTGATCGCAAGACACAATTGGACGTTGGTAATGTATAAAACTGTGAGTCTGATTCACTGGTTCCTTGGCAAAACCAATGGCCGGGGAGCTTGGTGGTCGCATGTTGTAGTCACCGAGGAAGAAGGATGCCAGAGCTGGTGGTTTGTCGTTGGACTCCATACTGGGTTGGGGTCTGGCCCTGGCTGGTGGTGTGTCATTGGACTCCATACTGGGTTGGTGGCTGGCTCCTGCTGGCAGTGTGTCGTTGGACTCCATACTGGGTTGGGGTCTGGCCCTGGCTGGTGGTGTGTCATTGGACTCCATACTGGGTTGGTGGCTGGCTCCTGCTGGCAGTGTGTCGTTGGACTCCATACTGGGTTGGGGTCTGGCTCCAGTTGGGTTGGGGTCTGGCCCCTCCTGGCGGTGCTGCCCTCCAGTGTTTGCTCAGTGGAATACAAGCTGGATTGTGTTTGTTTACCCAGGTGGAACATGAACTGGATTGTGTTTTTTTACTCAGTGGAACACGAGTTGGATTGTGTTTGTTTACGAAGTGGAACACGAGCTGGATTGTGTTTGTTTACCCAGTGGAACACAAGCTGGATTGTGTTTGTTTACCCAGTGGAACACAAGCTGGATTGTATTTGTTTATCCAGTGGAACATGAGCTGGATTGTGTTTGTTTACTCAGTGGAACACGAGCTGGATTGTGTTTGTTTACCCAGTGGAACACAAGCTGGATTGTGTTCGTTTACTCAGTGGAACACAAGCTGGATTGTGTTTGTTTACTCAGTGGAACACAAACTGGATTGTGTTTGTTTAACCAGTGGAACACAAGCTGAATTGTGTTTGTTTGCGGCTGCACAGCTCGATATGGGGAACTGCTATGTGCTTGTTCTGCAGAAACATGGCTCCAGGACAACATCCATGCATCAGTACAGGCCATTCAGACAGACAGAACACAGAATACTACAACACAGCACAGGCCATTCAGATAGACAGGACATAGAAGGAGGTTGGCCTCTGGGCACTGGCAGGATCCACCTTTCCACAGTACCCCTCCAACTTGTGTTAGAGGACAACCATGGGGAACAACTCTCCTTCTATCTTGATTCACCAGAACTGCCGCTGGTCCTTGTCCTTCACCAGCTCTCTCGACAAACCCATAGACTGATTGGTCCCGAAAGGCACTCCAAGTGCAGTCCAGCCTGTATGTTTACATTCCTCCCTACCTTCACGGCAACTATATTACTGTGCTGTTGACCTCTCACCTGGTTCTAGTCCTTCTTGGAGTTGGCTCTTCTCCCTCTCTCATCCTGAAATGGTGGCCATGGAAGAATACATCGAGGAGGCATTTGCCTTCTGATTTATCTGCCATCTACCTCACTAGCAGGGGTAGACATCTCTTTTTGTGGCAAGCTCCATCTCTGCATTGATTATCAGCCCTTCAACAACATCGCGGTGAAGAACCAGTAACCTCTTCCCCTGCTTGCCTCAGCATTTGAACATCTCCAGGGAGCAACCGTATAGATCTACAATACCTACAAACTGGTTTGTATGCGAGAAGGGGACAAGTGAAAGACAGCATTAAACACCTCCACTGGTCACTATGAGTACCTCATGATGCCTTTTGGTCTGTTTTTCAGACTCTGGTCTATGATGTGATCCGGGACGTGCTGAATCAGTTTGTTTTTGTGTACTTGGATGACATTTTATCTCTTCCTACCCTCATCCAGCATGCCCAGAGGGTGCTCAGACAGGTCTCTTTTCTTTCTTTTTAAATCTTTTTATTGAATAAGTATACAAAAAGGTAAGCCATATAAGCACTAATACACTGTTAGAATATAATAAAATTACAGGAGATATTAATACAGAAAAAAAATGATACAATGTAATTTAAACATAACATACTAAGGTAACATAATAGTATACTAATTTTATACATATATATATATGTGTGTGTGTATATATATATATATATATATCAATAGAGAAAAGGAAAAAAAAAACCCCAAAAAAACCCCACCGTGCAACTAAACTAAAAGCAAAGCAAAGCAATGGGCTAACTTGGAACCAAGTAGAGTTAAAGAACTTAAAATCACGTCCTCAAACCCGACCTCCATTAAAAACAGTAAAAGAAAAACAAGAAGGGTATATAAATATGGAGCAAAAAAGAGAAGAAAAAAAATTACATTAAATGAAAATATTGAATAAAAGATCTCCAGGTCTGTTCAAATTTAAGTGAGGAATCATAAAGATTGCTTCTAATTTTCTCCAAATTCAAGCATAATATCGTCTGAGTAAACGAAAAAAAGGTAGTTGGAGCATTAAGCTCTTTCCAATGTTGTAAGATACATCTTTTCGGCCATTAAATTAAGAAATGCAATCATTCTGCGGGCTGAAGGAGAAAGATTACTGGAAATTTTAGGTAGTCCAAAGATAGCAGTAATAGGGTGAGGAGAGATATCTATATTCAATACCTTGGAGATAATATTAAAAATGTCTCTCCAAAAAGTTTCCAGAGTAGGACAAGACTAAAACATATGAGTTAAAGAGGCTATCTGCCCCGGACATCTATCACAAAAAGGATTAATATGAGAATAAAAGCGAGCTAATTTATCTTTGGACATATGTGCTCTATGAACAACTTTAAATTGAATTAGGGAATGTTTAGCACAGATAGAGGAAGTATTGACTAATTGTAAAATCTGCCCCCAGTCATCCACGGAAATGATAGAACCCAATTCCTGTTCCCAATCTACCCTAATCTTATCAAATGGAGCTTTCCTAAGTTTCATAATAATATTATAAATCATAGCCGATGCACCTTTCTGACATGGATTAAGATTAATTATAATATCTAAAATGTATGTAGGAGGAAGCATTGGAAAGGAAGAAAGTATAGTACTTAGGAAATTTCTAACTTGTAGATATCTAAAAAAATGTATTCTTGATAAATTATATTTATTAGATAATTGTTCAAAAGACATAAGGGAACCATCTAAAAATAAATCCAAAAACCGTGAAATAACCTTAGTCTTCCAAATTTGAAAAGCACGATCCGTAAAAGAGGGAGGAAAAAATATGTTACCTAAAATAGGAATCGCTAGCCCAAATTAGTTATGATCAAAACATTTTCTGAATTGAAACCAAATATGTAAGGTATATTTAACTATCAGGTTAGAGACCTGTTTGAGGCGTTTCAAATCAAAGGGAAGAGAGGAACCTAAAATAGAGCCAAGTGTATAGCCCTGAACAGATTGTAATTCCAATGCTACCCATTTAGGAATGGATAGTATATCCTGGTCAAGTAACCAAAATTTCATATGTCGAATATTAATTGCCCAATAATAGAATCTAAAGTTAGGTAATGCTAAACCTCCATCTCTCTTAGCTTTCTGTAAATGTATTTTACCCAGTCTCGGGTTTTTATTTTGCCAAATAAATGAAGAAATTTTTGAGTCAACTTTATCAAAAAAAGATTTTGGAACAAAAATCGGTAATATATATAATATATATAAAAATTTTGGCAGAAAAAAACATCTTAACTGCATTAATACGACCAATCAAAGTTAAATATAATGGAAACCATTTAGATGAAAGTTGAATAATATGGTCAATTAAGGGTATAAAGTTAATCTTAAATAAATCTTCGTGTTTACAAGTAATTTTAATCCCAAGATATGAAAAATAATTATTAATCAATTTAAACGGAAAGTTATGATATAAGGGAAGTTGTTTATTAATCGGGAAAAGTTCACTCTTACTAAGATTTAATTTATAACCTGAAAAAAGACTAAATTGTGCTAATAACTCTAAAACAGCAGGGATGGATTTTTGAGGATTAGAAATATATAAAAGTAAGTCATCAGCATAGAGTGATATTTTATGGGACTTTAAGCCCCGAGTTATCCCAGTAATATTTGGAGATTCTCGAATGGCAATTGCAAGAGGTTCTAATGCAATATCAAATAATAAAGGACTAAGAGGACAACCTTGTCGAGTACCTCGAAAAAGAGGGAAAAAAGGTGAGCTTAAAGAGTTAGTACGGACCGAGGCCACAGGAGAATGATATAACAGTTTGATCCAGGATATAAATTTCGAGCTAAAATTAAACATTTCAAGCACCTTAAATAAGTAAGGCCATTCTACTCTACCAAAAGCTTTCTCAGCATCTAAAGAGATAACACACTCAGGAACATTTTGTGAGGGGGTATAAACAACATTTAACAGTGTGCGAATGTTATAAAAAGAGTAACGATCTTTAATAAAACCCGTTTGGTCTTCCGAAATAATAAAAGGAAGTACTTTTTCTAATCTGTTTGCTAATAATTTAGAAAAAATTTTAGAATCAACATTTAATAAAGATATTGGTCTATAAGATGCACATTGAGCAGGATCTTTATCCTTCTTTAATATTAGAGAGATTGACGCTCTATTGAAAGATTCGGGAAGTTTACCAAGTTTTAATGAAGCCTCGAAAACCCTACAGAACCAAGGGATTAATGAAGGTGCAAAACATTTATAAAATTCTGCGGTAAACCCATCAGGGCCAGGAGCTTTCCCCAGGTTCATAGAGGAAATAACATTCTTAATCTCATCAATGGTAATGGGAGTATCTAGCATAGAAGACATATCCTGTGAAATCTCAGGGAAATCTAGGTTATCTAAAAAATCATTCATATATTTAGAGTCTCGAGGAGACTCTGATTGATATAAGGAAGAATAAAAATCAAAGAAGGTTTGATTAATCCCCGCATGATCAAGTATCAGTCGATCATTTTGATTATAAATCTGATTAATTTGAGATGTAGCATAATTAGACTTCAATTGGTTAGCCAACAGTTTGCCAATTTTGTCACTGTGTACATAAAATTCACTTCTTGTTTTCTTTAATTGGTTTACAATCGAGGACGAAAGTAATAAACTGTGTTCCATTTGAAGTTCAGTTCTTTGTTTATATAACTCCTCAGAGGGAGCTGTAACATATTTCTTATCAATTTCCTTAATCTTGTCCACAATTGCCAACTCCTCCTGCTTCAGCTTCTTCCTCAAAGCAGCAGAATACGAGATAATCTGACCATGAATATAAGCTTTAAAAGTGTCCCAAAGAATGTTAACAGAAATATCCTCTGTATTGTTGATTGTAAAAAAAAGATCAATCTGTTCATTCATAAAGTTAACAAAGTCCGAGTCCTGAAGCAACAGCGAATTAAAACACCATTTTGTGTATTAGCCTGAATTTTAATAAAAAGCTTAAGTGGAGCATGATCCGAAATGGTTATAGAGTCATAATCACATTTAATCACTGAAGAAATAAGACGAGAGTCAATAAAGAAATAATCAATTCTTGAATAGGAATGATGAACATGTGAAAAAAAAGAAAAATCTTTTTCCTGAGGATGCAAAAAAAGCCAAATGTCCATCGACCCAGAATCAGAGAGGAATGAATTAATCAAAGTTGCAGATTTATTAGGTAAGGTCCGTAGAGGAGCCGAATAGTCCAAAGCTGGAGATAAACAGGTATTAAGATCTCCGCCCCAGATCAATGAAAACTCATTCAAATTCGGGAACTGATTGAATAATGATTTATAAAATTCCAGACAGTCCATATTGGGAGCATAAACATTAACCAAAACTACCTTTTTATTAAATAGTAGACCACTAACCAGTAGAAATCTACCATTCGGATCAGAGATAATATCATGTTGTATAAAAGTAACTGAGGAGTCTATAAAAATAGAAACGCCTTGAATCTTAGCATTAGAGTTCAAATGAAACTGTTGTTCCTTCCAGAATTTAAAAAAACGTAGTCTGTCGCCCCTCCACACATGCGTCTCTTGTAAAAATAGAATTTGTGCTTTAAGTCTCCAGAACACTTTAAAAACTTTTTTCCTTTTAATAGGATGGTTAAGACCATTAGTATTCCAGGAGACAAAATTAATAATAGACTCCATAAACCCTAAAGTCAACCCGCAAAAAGGAGGATTGACGATAGGCTCGACCCACGAACCCAGAAAGGGAACAGAACAAATAAGAGATACCGGGAAGGAGAACGCAACCAATACTTCAATAGTGTACATAGCCCAAGAAGAGAAAAACTAAAATGTGAAGCCCCTCCCACCACCCCCCCACCCCATGACCCCAAGGCTAAATCTAAAACAGACCAGCCAGAAAGAAGCAAGCACTAAAACTACCCCCATGACTTCCGATAGACGCTCCCTAAAAAAAGTGTAAATATAAAAAAGATCAGCTAGTTATAAAACAGTAAAAGAATAAAAAAAGTAAATCAATTAAAACAAACGCTTAATATAACAGAGAAAAAGCCAGAAAATATAAAAAAACCGCAACAAACCCCAGACCCTATGAATAAACAAAAAAAAGAAATGAGATTATTAACATAAACTAGTTATGAAAACCTACAAAAAAAAGTAGATTTAAAAACTACAAAATTTAAGGCCTCAAAGGAAATACGTAGAATGACGCTGAGGGAATAACCACCCAGAATTCCCTGGGAAAAAGAAAGGAATGACGCAGATAGAAAGAAAGTTTAGCAACCATATTAATTAATCAAAAATAAACTTTTCTGCCCATATAAGGCAAAAAAAAATTAAGGCCGACAGATTCACAACCTCCGATAAAACAGAGATAGTTAAAAATTACGATTAAGATGTTGAAGGTGAAAGTTGATCCAGATAACTCTGGGCATCCGATGGAGATTCAAAAAAACAGAGGGCTCCATCCAACGTACGGATCCTTAGACGTGCTGGGTAAAGCAGCGCTGGTTTTAAATCCATCTTGTAGAGTTCCGACATCACAGATCTGTAAGGAACCCGTTGATCCCGAATTGGTTTACTGAAATCCTCCACAAACCAGAAATGAAGATCCAAAAATCAATGAAACCTTTAGATCGAACAAATCGAAACAGTTTCTCCTTGTCTTGAAAGTAATGAAAATGTAAGATGACATGTCGAGGTTTATCTGACTTAGATGAGTATGATGGAACTCTGTGAACACGATCCATTAACAGTGGTTGGTCAGGAAATACAGTAGGAAATGCATCTTTTAAAAGTTGAGAAAAAAACTTCATTGGGTTGTCAGATTCAGCAGCTTCACGCACCCCAATCATTCGAAGATTCTGCCATCGCATTCTGGATTCTAAGTCAGAGTTTTTAAAGGTCAGAAAGTCAAGTTTCTTCTTCATTACATTAATTGTTTCTTCAATTTTCCCCATCTTGAGTTCATTTTGTTGCGTGGATTTTTGAAGATCAGATATAGCCGACTGATGTTCTGTAATAGATGTTTGTATTTTATCGATTGAATCGGCAATTTTCTGGAAATTAATTGAAATTTCAGCTCCGTAATAGAGATTGAAATTTCTTTTGAATTAGATCCGATATAGCTTTCAAAGTCACCGGTGGTTCAGTCGGAGGAAAATCGGTACCTTTCGGTCTAACTGGAGGTTTGCCGTCCTTCCCATTTTTTCCATTCTTAGACATAGCAGACCTTAAAAGCATCCAATTATCAAAGAGCCCAATTTGTTTCAAAGTATTGTAAAAGTCGATGCCTTAATGGTTAGTTAAAATCTAGCTGATCATAAGAAGAAAAACTCAAGAGGTAATGGAGCGAGTCAAGAACACGACTTCACTCCATGAGCGCTACCGGAAGTCCCCAGGTCTCAAGAACAACCTTTATGCCAAGCCAGAAAAGTGTGAACATCATAAAGATCAGGTGTTGTTCTTGGGCTACATCCTCACCCCTTCCAGTGTTCAAATGGACCCACGTAAAGCTCAGGCAGTCACAGAGCGGCTCAAACCATCTGCAGTCAAACAAGTGAGGCATTTCATGGAGTTTGCAAACTTTTATCATCACTTCATCAGAAACTTCAGTTCTAATGCAGCTCCCATAAATTCTCTCACCTAGAAGACCTCTGCAGGATTCAACTGGACAAGTGAAGCAGACCAGGCATTCTCAGAGCTGAAGTGATGCTTCGCACTGCCCTGGTGCCACAGCATCCAGACCCTTCCAGTCCATTCGTCGTCAAAGTTGATGCATCTGATATTGGCATTGGAGCTGTATTCTCCCAGCTCACTTCGGCTGCACCCCTGTGCTTTCCTTTCCCACTGCTTGACCCCTGAGCAGTGTGACTATGATGTCAAGAGCTGATAACTTCTAGCTGTCAAGGAGCCTCTGGAGGCTGGGGACACTGCAGAACATCCCTTTATGGTATGGACACATCACAGAAACCTCATTTACATTCGTGATGACAAAAGACTCAACTCTCATCAAGCCAGTTGGTGTCTCTTCTTCACCTAGTTTAATTTCACCATCACCTGTCATCCTGGCAGCAAGAATGTTAAGGCTTATGTTCTCTCCCACCAGTTTGACGTCTCTCAGGACAATGTCAATACAAAGCCCATCCTTCCCTTCACAGGGATTCAATAGATGCTAGAACTTATAAAGAGACAATTTTGGTGGCCGTCTATGCCCAAGATATCCAAGACTTTGTCTCTGCCTGTCCCACTTGTGCCCAGAACAAGATGTCACATCAGAGCCTGGTGGTCTACTCTGCCCACTGCCAGTGCCTCACCACCCCTGGCTCCACCTCTCAGTGGATTTCATCACTGCCAGTGGTCACCCCGGCCCCACCTCTCAGTGGATTTCATCACTGCCAGCGGTCACCCCGGCCCCACCTCTCAGTGGATTTCATCACTGCCAGCGGTCACCCCGGCCCCACCTCTCAGTGGATTTCATCACTGCCAGCGGTCACCCTGGCCCCACCTCTCAGTGGATTTCATCACTGCTCTGCCTCCATCAGATGAGCACACTACCATTCTGGTAGTTGTGGACGGGTTCTCTAAAGCAGCACAATTCTTTTTCATTCCCCAAGCTCCAGCCGACTTGTAATACCACCATCCTCATTCTGCATGGCTTCCCTCAGGACATAGTGCTTGATTAAGGATCACAGTTCATGGCCTGTTTTGGAAGGCTTTCTGTTTTCTTTCGGAAGCCAAGACTAGCTTCAAATCCGGTTTCTAGCCCCAGCTGAATGGCCAGACTGAGAGAGTGAATCAGGAGCTGGAGACAACCCTGTGCTGCCTTGTCTCATCTAACCTCTCAACATATGCTCCCTTCTTGCTTGGGCAGAGATTGCCCACAATAACCTCCAGTTGTCTTACACTGGCATGCCCCCCTTTGATTGTTGAAAGGGATCCCAGCCACCACTCTTCCCTGACCAAGAGATTGATGTTGGAGTCCCAACTGCTGAACAGTTGGTCCAATGCTACAAGCCACATGGAGACAGACCAGTGCTTCTCACTGCGCACCCAGAAACAATATGCCTGGCAGGCTGATTGGCTTAGCCAACAGCTGAGGCCTCTGAAGCCAGGGAAGAAAGTCTAGCTGGTACAGTATCTAAAGATCTTCTATTGAGAGTAGAGAGCTGCAGATTGTCTCCCATGCTGCATGGGACCATTCATAGTTCAGAAGGCTATCAACGAATCCTCCAAAAGGCTACCACCACCCATGGAGTCACCTAGAATTCCATGCTTCCCAGCTCAAGCCAGTGATTTCCTGCCTCCTTGCAGCAGTCACCCCTCCCCCTCCTCCCCACTTGGCAGATAGGTCCCTGGAGTATCCTGTGTGGTGTGTGACATCTCACCGAGTGTGGGGCAGTGTCCAGTACCTCGTAGGCTGGGAGGAGTATGGCCCAGAGTGACATTCTTGGGTTCCAGCTTGACACGTCATAGACAAGTCTTTCATCTGGGACTTACAGTGGGCTCAGACCTCTGACACCTCAGGAGCTGAGCCTAGAGAGGGGTCCTGATCACAACGGCAAACACTACCATGGATTCTGAGTGCTCACGCAGGCAGGCAGCTGAAAGAAGATGAAAATCACGCATATGAGAATGCACACATTCCAGCTAATGAGAGTTTTTTGTAATTGTATTTAACTCACTTCCTTGTGTGCCAGTCTTGTCAAGTCTTGACTGAAGTACAGTGATGACAGTGTTCTCTATTTACACTGGCCCATGTTCTGGGAAAGAAGATCAGGTAGGAGCAGTGTTAATTTAGTTCTAGGTTACTGCTTCAAAGCTGCGTTGACAGCATGAACTTTTAGTTAGTTTGAGAGTTTTTAGTTGGTGGCCCTGTTGGCCTAGTGTTTATGATTTTCCTTTGTTCTCTACAGTTCTTATTAAAACTCAGTGAACTGTTCATTCCATGTCTGCGTCCCTCCCTCTGCACTTGGGCCATAACTGGACCCTTGTCATAGGGTACGTTAGTAAAATAGCAGATGACAGTAAGACTGGTGGAGTTGTGGACAGTGGAGAAGGTTGTTGTAGGTTACAATGGATGCGGAGCTGGGCTGAGAAGTGGCAGATGGAGTTTAGTTCTGATAAGTGTGAAATGTTACAATTTGGAAGGTTCAACTTGAAGGTAGAGTACAGGATTCTGAGCAGTGTGGAAGAATAGATGGATCTTGGGTCTCACATCCATAGATTCTTCAAAGTTGCTGTCTAAGTTGATATGGTGGTTGGCCTTCACTAGTCGGGGAATTGAGTTCAAGAGCCACAAGGTTATGTTGCAGCTTTGTAAAACTCTGGCGAGACCACACTTGGAACATTGTGTTCAGTTCTAGTTACCTCATTAAAGGAAGGAAGCTTTAGAGAGAATACAGAGGAGATTTGCCAGGATGCTGCCTGGATTAGAGAACATGTTTTATGAGGAAAGGTTGAGTGATCTAGAGCTTTTCTCTTTGGAGCGAAGGAGGATTAGAAGTAACTAGATTGAGATGTATAAAATAACGAGGCATAGATTGCGTGGACAAGCAATGCCTTCTTCCCGGGACAGGTATTCTAATACAAAAGGGCTTAATCTGGATGCAACATATTGATGCAGCTATAAAGAAGGCAAGACAGCGGCTATATTTCATTAGGAGTTTGAGAAGATTTGCTTTGTCAACTAAACCGTTAGGAAACTTCTACAAATGTACCATGGTGAGCAGTCTGACTGGCTGCATCACCATCTGGTACGGGGCAGGGGCTGGGGGCTACTGCACCAGATCGAAGTAAGTTGTAGAAACTTGTAAAATTAGTCAGCTCCATCATGAGTACCAGCCTCCATAGTATCCAAGACTTGTTGAAGTTGTGGTGCCCCAGGAAGGTGGGGTCCATTATTAAAGATCCCCACCACCCAGGGCATGCCCTCTTCAAACTGTTGTCATTGGGAAGAAGGTACACAAGCCTGAAGACACACACTCAGTGATATAGGGACAGTTTCTTCCTCCCTACTATCCGATTTCTAAATAGAGACTGAACACTAACTCACTACTTGTTTATTTGTTTTTTTGCACTGCTTATTTTAACTTAACTATTTAATAGACATACATATACTTACTATAATTCTTTTTTTTTTCTCCATATTTACTTATCAGGAATTTCATTGTACTGCTGCTGTAAAGTTAACAAATTTGCTGGTGCTATTAAACGGGATTCGGATTCTGATCATTTCACAGTGACTGAGGGAAGTATAGGGGAGGATGTCAGAGGTACTGTAGGTGTTTTACACAACGAGTGGCAGATGTATGAAACATGCTGCCAGGGGCATGGCAGAGGCAGAGCCAGACATTAGGGACATTCAAGAGACTCTTAGATAGGCACGTGGGTGAAAGAAAAATGTTGGACTTTGCGGGAGGGAAGAGTAGGATTGATCTTTGAGTAGGTTAAAGGGTCAGCAGAACATCGCGGGCTGAAGGGCCTGGACTGTGCTGTAGTGTTCTATGGACGATGTGTGGGTAATCAAGGCGAAGTCAACAGTCATCCTCAGTGTACAGGAAGCTGGCCTGAGATGTCTTCAGCGTGATAGAGGACTGATATCCTCAGAAAAGGATGATGGGCTTTCCATTGTCTAACCTGGGATTCAGGGGCAAGCAACAGCATCAAATCTCACAGGCTCCATTTTCTTTTTCAAGATAACTTTGACAAGGTGAAGGTATTTTCCCAGTACTCAGCAAGCAGGACGGAGGATGAGAGGTGACCTGATAGAGGTGTATAAGATGATCGTGTGGATTGTCAGAGGCTTTTTCCCAGGGCTGAAATGACTAGCACGAGAGGGCACAGTTTTAAGGTGCTTGGAAGTAGGTACAGAGGAGATGTCAGGGGTAAGTTTTTTTACGCAGAGAGTGGTGAGTGCATGGAATGGGCTGTTGGTGACAGTGGTGGAGGCGGATACGATTGGGTCTTTTAAGAGACTCCTGGATGGGTACATGGAGCTTAGAAAAATAGAGTGCTATGGGTAACTTGAGGTAATTTCTAAAGTAAGTACTTCTTTGGCACAGCATTGTGGGCCAAAGGACCTGTACTGTGCTGAAGGTTTTCTATGTTTCTATGTTTCTAAGCACTCCAGCAAGCAGAGTTCACACATGGTTGAAGTTTTGAGTCTGTGTCCTCTTTGTCTGGGACAGTTGGAACACAGGCAAAGTGGATAGAAGCAGGCATTGGGAACAGAGCACCCATTTCTGTTTTGATATCCTCAACCTAGAGTTTATCTTCTTGGGCATACATGATGATGTTTTTTAAAGAAATAGTAACATCAATGTCAATGTCGATTCAGTGAGCACAAGGACCAATTGGAATTGGTTCATTATTGTCACATTTGCTGAGATACAGTGAAAAGCTTGTCTTGCATACTGTTCGTACACATCAATGCATTACACAGTGCATTAAAGTAAAACAAAGTAAAACTATAACAATGCATATTAAAGAGTAACAGCTACAGAGAATGTGCAGTGCAGGTGGATAATAAGGTGGAAGATCATAACAAGGTAGGTTGTCAGGTTAAGAGTCCAACCAATCACACTAGAGAATTATTTAACAGCAGAGTAGAAGATTTCCTTGAGCCTGGTGGTCTGTACTTTCAGGATTTTGTATCTGCAGTCTGATGGAGTGGCCCTGTGGTCATTCCCCTTAATAATAATACCGTTTTGGATACTGTTGTGGTGGGGGTGGGGGGTGACCTACAAGGGTCATCTGGGTCTCTGGCACTGAATATGGTGCTGTGGCTCAGGGGAGGTGAAGAGGAATGCAGTACCTATAGGACATACTATAATTAGAGGAATAGAAATGAGGTTCCATGGACACGATAGGGACATCCGGATTGTATGTTGCCTGCCAGGTGCCAGAGTCAGGGACATCTCAAATCAGGTCAACGGTATTCCAAAGGGAACAGCCAGAAGTATTGGAACCAATCACATAGGTAGGAAAGGTGAAGATATCCTGAAGAGAGATTTTAGTGAGCTAGGTAGACAGCTGAAAACCAGGACCACCAGGGTAGGAATCCTTGGATTGCTGACTGTGCCTTGCTCCAGAGAGGGTAAGAATAGGATCACGTGGCAAATGAATGTGTGGCTGAGGAACTGGTGCAAGGTGCATCAAGGTGGTCCAATATCCTTGTGGATCGGTTTGCTAGAACTGTTCTGGAAGGTTTAAGCATTTGGCAGGGGAGTGGGAACTGGACAATAGGATGAGGATGGGGTAGTAAAGACTGCTAGCAAGGACAGAATGATGATTGGGCAAAAATGCAGTCAATGGGATGAGTTGCAGTGTAAAAAAGGGACAACATCAAAAAGAGTGAAGAATACAAGAAGACTGAAGGAGTTTTATTTGAATGGACACAGGATATGCAATAAGGTAGATGAATCTTGTAGCACAGTTACAGATTGGCTGGTATGAAGTTGTGGGCATCACTGATCATGGCTGAAAGAAGATTATAGCTGGGAGCTTAACACCCAAGCATACACATTGCATTGAAAGGTCAGGCAGGAAGGAAGAGGGGGTGGGGAGACTCTGTAGATAAAGAATGAAAACAAATCCTTAAAAAGAGGAGACACAGGATCTGAAGGTGTAGAATCGCTGTGGGTAGAGCTAAGAAACTGCGAGGGTAAAAAGACCCTGAAGGGAGTTAGCTGCAGACGCCCGAACATTAGCAAAGATGTGGGCTACAAATTACAACAGGATATAGAAAATGCATGTCGTAAGTTTAATGTTATGATAATCACGGGGAATTTCAATATGCAGGTCGATTGGGAAAATCAGGTTGGTGCTGGGGGAATATGTAAAATGCCTACAAGATGGTTTTTTAGAGCAGCTCATGGTTGAGCCCACTAGGGGTCAGCTATTCTAGATTCAGTGTTGTGCAATGAAATGGAATTCATTTAAGAGCTTAAGGTAGAGGAACCCTTAGGGAGACAGTGATCAAATGTTAGAATTCATTCTGCAATTTGAGAAGGAGAAGCTAAAGTCAGATCTATCAGTATTACATTGGAGTAAAGGAAATTACAGAGGCATGAGAGAGGAGCTGGCCAAAATTGATTGGAAGGGGACACTAGCAAGGCTGACGGTAGAACACAAATGACTGGAGTTTCTGCGAGCAATTTGAAGGTGCAGGATAGATATATCCCGAAGAAGAATAAAGCCAGGATGACACAACAATGGCTGACAAGCAAAGTCAAAGCCAACATAAAAGCCAATGAGAGGCCATATAATAGAGCGAAAATTAGTGGGAAGTTAGAAAATTTGGATGCTTTTAAAAAGTAAAAGATGGAATACCAGCCAATAACATTAAAGAGGACACAAAAGTTTCTTCAGATACGGTATATAAAGAGCAAAAGAGAGGCGAGAGTAGATATCAGATGACTGGAAAATGATGCTGGAGAGGTAGCAATGGCAGACAGGTATATGGCAGTCAAATTGAATAAGTATTTTGTATCCGTCTTCACTGGGGAAGACACTAGCAGTATGCTGGAAGCTCGAAGGTCAGGGGGCAGAAGTGAGTGAGATTGCCATTCCTAGGGAGAAGGTGCTTGGGAAACTGAAAGGTCTGAAGGTAGATAAGTCAATAGGACCAGATGGTCTACACTCCAGGGTTCTGAAAGAAGTAGCTGCAGAGATGGTGGAGACATTAGTAACGATCTTTCAAGAATCAATAGGTTCTGGCATGTTTCCGGAGGAATGGAAAATCCCAAATGTTACTCCAATTTTCAAGAAGGGTGAGAGGCAGAAGAAAGAAAATTATAATCCAGTTAGTCTGACCTCAGTGGTTGGGAAGATGGGGTCAATTGTTAAGGATGTGGTTTTGGGGTACTTGGAGGCACATGATAAGATAGGCCAAAGTCAGTATGGTTTCCTTAAGGGAAAATCTTGCCTGATTTTCTTTGAAAATCTTTGAAGAAATACCAAGCAGGATAGTCAAAGGAGAATCAGTGGATAGAAATACCAAGCAGGATAGACATTGCGGAGAATCAATGGATAGAAATACCAACACAAGGAATTCTGCAGATGCTGGAAATTCAAGCAACACACATCAAAGTTGCTGGTGAATGCAGCAGGCCAGGCAGCATCTCGATGTAGGGTCTCAGCCCGAAACGTCAACTGTACCTCTTCCTAGAGATGCTGCCTGGCCTGCTGTGTTCACCAGCAACTTTGATGTGTGTTGATAGAAATACCAAGCAGGATAGACATTGTGGAAAATCAGTGGATAGAAATACCAAGTGGGACAGACAAAGGAGAATTAGTGGATGTTTTTATTTTTATTTTATTGAGATGCACCACGGAATAGGCCCGTCTGGCCCTCTGGCCTTTCTGGCCCTTCAAGCCACGCCGCCAAGCAATCCCCTAATTTAATCCTCGCCTAATCACGGGACAACGAACAATTAACCTCCCAATCATTACATCCTTGGACTCTGGGAGGAAACTGGAGGAAACTCATGTGGTCACAGGGAGAACGTACGAACTACTTACAGGGACCAGCAGGAATTGAACCTGGGTCACCTGTACTGTAAAGCGTTGTGCTAACCACTATACCTCCAGTACTTGGGTTTTCTAAAGTCACTTGACAAGGTGCCACGCCAGGGGCTGTTTAACAAGTTAAGAGCCCGTGGTACTACTGGAAAGATGCTGGCATGAATAGAGCACTGGCTGATTGGCACGAGGCAAAGAGTAGGAATAAAAGGTGCCTTTTCCAATTGGCTGCCAGTGACTAGAGTTGTTCCACAGCATCTGTGTTGGGACCAGTTCTTTTTACATTATATGTCAATGATTTGGATGATGGAATTGATGGCTTTGTGGCCAGGTTTGCAGACGACACAAAGATAGGTGGAGATGCAGGTGCTGTAAGGAAGTAGAGAGGCTAAAGAAGAACTCAGACAGATTAGGAGAATGGGCAAAGAAATGGCAGATGGAACACAGTGTCCGGAAGTGTATACTTTATACTTTATTGTCGCCAAACAATTGATACTAGAACGTACAATCGTCACAGCGATATTTGATTCTGCGCTTCCCGCTCCCTGGATTACAAATCGATAGTAAATATTAAAAATTTAAATTATAAATCATAAATAGAAAATAGAAAAATGAGAAGTAAGGTAGTGCAAAAAAACCGAGAGGCAGGTCCGGATATTTGGAGGGTACGGCCCAGATCCGGGTCAGGATCCGTTCAGCAGTCTTATCACAGTTGGAAAGAAGCTGTTCCCAAATCTGGCCGTACGAGTCTACAAGATCCTGAGCCTTCTCCCGGAGGGAAGAGGGATGAAAAGTGTGTTGGCTGGATGGGTCATGTCCTTGATTATCCTGGCAGCACTGCTCCACAGCGTGCAGTGTAAAGTGAGTCCACGGACGGAAATTGGTTTGTGTAATGTGCTGTGCCATGTTCACAATCTTCTGCAGCTTCTTTCGGTCTTGGACAGAACAACCTCCATACCAGGTTGTGATGCACCCCAGAAGAATGCTTTCTACGGTGCATTTATAAAAATTAGTGAGGGTTTTAGGGGACAGGCCAAATGTCTTTAGTTTTCTCAGGAAGTAAAGGTGCTGGTGGGCCTTCTTGGCAGTGGACTCTGCTTGGTTGGACCAAGTCAGGTCATTTGTGATATTGACCCCGAAGAACTTAAAGCTTTTGACCTGTTCCACATGCGCACCAGCGATGTAAATTGGGTCATGCAGTTCGCTATTCCTTCTGGAGTCTACAACCAATTCCTTCATCTTGCTGACGTTGAGGGATAGATTATTGTCTTCGCAACATGCCACCAGGTTCTTAATTTCCTCTCTGTACTCAAACTCATCATTACCCGAGATACGGCCTACAATTGTGGTGTCATCAGCAAACTTATATAATGAGTTCGATGGGAACTTGGCTACACAGTCATGGGTGTACAGTGAGTACAGCAGGGGGCTGAGTACACAACCTTGTGGGGCACTGGTGCTCAGAGTGATTGCAGAGGAGAGCTTGTCCCCTATTTTTACAGCCTGGGTCCTGTCTGTGAGGAAGTTGAAGATCCAGCTGCAGATCTGAGTGCTAAGGCTCAGGTTCTGGAGCTTAGGAATCAGTTTATTTGGAATGATGGTATTAAAGGCAGAGCCGTAGTCAATGAAAAGGAGCCTTACCTATGCGCCTTTATTCTCCAGGTGTTCTAAGGAGGAATGTAGGGCCAGAGAGATGGCATCTGCCGTTGACCTGTTGCTCCAGTAGGCGAATTGCAAAGCGTCGAGGTTGACCGGTAGGCTGTGGTTGATGTGTGCCATAACCAATTTCTTGAAGCACTTCATAGCAATTGATGTCAGAGCCACAGGTCGATAGTCATTCAGGCATGCCACCTTGCTCTTCTTCGGCACTGGGATTATCGTTGCCTTCTTAAAACACAAGGGGATCTTAGACTGAAGCAAGGAGCAGTTGAAGATGTCAGCAAACACTCCAGCTAGCTCGCTTGCGCAGGCCCGGAGAACCCGTCCCAGGACGCCATCTGGGCCCGTCGCCTTCCTTGGATTTATCTTCAGGAAGGCCTTTCTAACATCCTCCTCGGTGACGATGAATCTCGATGCCACCAGGTCCGGTTCATCCGGAGGGAGCAAAACGCTCCTCTTCTGTTCGAATCTTGCGTAGAATACGTTAAGTTCGTCAAGAAGAGAAGCGCCACAGTTATTGATATTCCCAGCCTTTTCTTTGCGCCCAGTGATCTCATTTAGACCCTGCCATAGTCTACCGGCATCCCTCCGGTTAGCCTGGGCTCCCAACTTGGCTCGATATTGCCTCTTGGCGCCCTTAATGACTTTCCGGAGTTCACTCCTGGATTCCTTGTAGCGACTGGAATCTCTGGACCTAAAAGCCACAGCTCTAGCCTTTAAAAGGAACTTGACCTCATAATTCATCCAAGGTTTCCTGTTAGGAGACACACAGTCCTCTGTGTATTTCCAAATAAAGACCGTGACAGCTGAGGTATACTCACCAAGGTTAGCTGCCGAGTCCTTGAATACTAACCAGTCCACTGATTCAAAGCAGTCACAGAGGACCTCATCCATTTCCTCCATCCAACGCGACACTACTTTTGACACCGTGACCTCCTGCTTCAGTTTCTGTTTGTAAGCTGGGAGGAGTATGGCCTGATGGTCCGATTTTCCAAAGTGAGGTCGTGGGATGGAACGGTAGGCATCCTTGACTGCTGTGTAGCAGTGGTCAAGTATATTCGGGCCTCTAGTGGGGCAGGAGACATGTTGGTATAACTTTGGCAGCGCCTTTCTGAGGTTGGCCTGGTTAAAGTCCCCAGCTGTAATGAGCAAAGCCTCCGGATACCTGGTCTCAAGTTCACTGATGTTGGCATACAGTATGTTCAGAGCACACTCCACATCCGCCTGGGGGGGAATGTAGACCGCTGTCAGTATGACCGAGGTGAATTCCCATGGCAGATAGTAGGGACGACACTTCACCGACAGGTGTTCCAGGTCCGGGCTGCAGGAGCTTGTCAGTGCCACTGTGTCCGAGAACCACGCAGTGTAGATCAGTAGGCAGACACCACCTCCCCTCGTCTTGCCCAAAGACGCCGTGCGGTCCATCCGATGGATCAAAAATCCTCCGGTCGGATGGCACAGTTGGGGGTGGCAGGGGAGAGCCAGGTCTCGGTGAAACAGAATACACAGTGTATGGTCACGCACTTAGGTAGAAGAAATAAAAGTGTAGACTATTTTCTAAATGGAGAGAAAATTCAAAAATCTGAGGTGCAAAGGGATTTGGGAGTCCTTGTGCAGGATTCTATAAAGGTTAATTTACAGATTGAGTCAGCGATGAGGAAGGCAAATGCAATGTTTGCATTCATTTCGACAGGACTAGAATATAAAAGCAAGGATGTAATGTTGAGGCATTGTAAGGCGTGAGTGAGCTCCGCTCGGAGTATTGTGAGCTGTTTTGGGCCCCTCATCTTAAAACGGATGTGCTGGCGTTGGAGAGGGCTTAAAAGAGGTCATGAAAATGACCCCGGGATAGCAAGGCTTATCATCTGAGGAGCGTTTGATGGCTCTGGGCCTGTACGCACTGGGATTCAGAACAATGAGGGGTTCTCATTGAAACCTATCGAATGCTGAAAGGCCTCGGTAGAGTGGATGTGGAGACGTTGTTTCCTATGGTTGGGGAGTCTAGAACCAGAGGACACAGCCTCAGATTAGAGGGATGACCATATAGAATAGAGATGAAGAGGAATTTTTTTAGTCAGAGAGTGGTGAATTTGTTCCCACAGGTAGCTGTGGAGGCCAAGTCACTGGGCATATTTAAGGCAGATACTGATAGATTCTTCATTAGTCAGGGTATGAAGGGTTACTGGAGAAGGCAGGAGACTGGTGTGAGAGAGAAATGAATCAGCCATGATGAAATGGCACAGCAGACTCGATGAGCCATGTGGCTCCTATCTTATGGTGGAGAGAGTGTCTGGGGTGGCTGGGGTCTTTGCTTATATTGGCTACTTTACTGGCAGCAAGTATTGACAGAGTCCATGGTTTCCATGGTGAACTCTGGCAGTGGTGTGACATTAGTTGCAGCAAACAGCTCCTATACCACAGAGAGTGACAATTGTTGGAGCACCTTCTGGAGTCTAACAATTTTGCTTTCTTTCTAGGTACTATGGTGTTATTGAAGGATGCATTAACTCCTCAGTGGTGGCCCCATTGAGTCAGGAAAGGCTACAGAGAATCTACAAGTCCGTCCCCACTGAGCAGGAGTCAGAACTGTGCTTGGAGTTAACGAAGGTAATGTTGAGGGAGGCACCATCTTTAATACGCTGAAGGTAGTGAGTACATATGAGCATCCCTGTTTTAGTGGAGGTGTTAAATTATTATCAGTTATCAAGATAACCTTCCTCACCAGTCCTGATGGAAGGTCTTGGCCCAAAACGTTGACTGTTCATTCCCTTCCATAGATGCTGCCCCTCCTGTTAAGTTCCTCCAGCATTTTGTGTGTGTTACACAAGATATGTTTGAAGCTATGTGGAATGCTCAGAGCTGACATCCTCCTGAATCACCTCCAGCCCTAACATGACCAATCCAGTTTCCCTCCTCCATTAGTTACTTTTCAGCCAACAAGCTAAACGTTCTCATCAAACAAAATGTACATCTAACCTGGAGCATGGTAGCAATCCGATCAACACAACCGTTCTGTGACAGTCGTTATGCGCCACCCTGGTTCCTCGGCCTCCACTCCTCATTCACCCTTCCTTTCCTCATTTAAACACAAGATGGATGGTGGTAGGGTGGACTCTCCAACAAACCAAGACCCTGTGTTGCTGACAAGCTGAATCTCTCACTTTCAACAGCCTGAGGGGCAAGAGTGTCCGAGCAGCAGAGAATGGGTATCCTATAGCCAGTAACTCGCTTCTTGCCACCCTAGGACTCTTCCACCTTGGGAGTGTGACAGAGTATTCTCCACACCTACAAGAGCAGCTCCATCGAATCTGTAAATCTGTAATCATCAATCCGGGACAAAGCGCCCCCTCACTCGCCCGAGACACACACTGCCACCCCAGTGGCTGCATTCCACTGGGTGCACCAGGGTCTCTCACCCCGCCTCCTCCTCCCACACCAAACTCATGACCTCATGAGGGATACCTACAACAGGAGGGGCTGTACCTGGAGACTCCATCTGCTGCCCTGCCCTTCCCCTTTATCTCCCACAGACCCTGGTTCTTCCAGACTGAAACTCTTACCACAGCTTCTCCTCCCCATACCTCACCCACCTCTTCCTGCCCTTCTGCCCTTTTTACTAACTACCCCCTCCCTGTCACCTCCAGTGAGAGGGCAGATTTCAGGGCTGGAAGGCTCACCACTGGACTCTCTGGCCAGGACTTGGATCAGGAATCTCATCCACTGCTGGACTTGCTGCCTTCAGTGCTGGTAACGAGAGAAGCAAGAGCCTAAGCAGGCACCAGAGGGGCTTTGCGCTTGGACTCTCACTGAGCAGCCTGGTGTAGAGGTGAGAATGTGCAGCATGTAACACCACCACACCATGGTCAAGGAGAGGAGATGGCTCCCAGTGAACCAGCGGAGTATCAGCGGCTCCATTCATTCACTAACATACACCTTTCCGTGATCCCTGCCAGTCTTGTCAATTCGACTTCCTGTCACTGATTTCCCTTTCATTTCCTACTCTCTCATTTTCCTCCTTGCTGCTTTGGATCCCACCCCTTGCCAATCAAGTTTAAACAAACCCTGGTAGTACAGGTACTACCACATCTGCCAGCTGGGGACCCTCCAGTTTAGGTCCAACCTGTCCCTCTTGTCCAGGTTACCTCCGTTACAGTGGAGGTCTCAGTGATTCACTAATCGGAATCCCAACCCCATGCTCCAACTAGAGAAGGCCATGTAGCATAACACACACAAAATTCTGATGAAGAGTCCAGGAGAGAAACGTGCAACTGTTTATAGATGCTGCCTGACCTGCTGAGTTCCTCCAGCATTTTGTGTTTGCTGCCCCAGATTTATAGCATCTGCAGGATCTCTTGTGTCCAAGATCATGTAAGGAGTTGTGGGATGCTGGGACTAAGATTACATGCAGCAGTTACTGGAGATCTAGAATAAAGGAGGATGCTGAAAGTGCCCAACATGGTTAGAAAAGAGATCATGGCCAAGTGTAATCCAGAAACAGTTCCAGCTATGTGGAATGCATAGGAAGAATGTAGGGAACTTATTGATGACAACTGTTGTAAGCTCACTAACATTACCATAGAACAGAGAATAGTACAGCACAGTATAGGCCCTTCGTCCCACAATGTTGTGCCGACCCTCAAACCCTGCCTCCCATATAACCTCCCACCTTTAATTTCTCCGTATACCTATCTAGTAGTCTCTTAAATTTCACTAGTGTATCTGCCTCCACCACTGACTCAGGCAGTGCATTCCACGCACCAACCACTCTCTGAGTCAAAAACCTTCCTCTAAAATCCCCCTTGAACTTCCCACCCCTTACCTTAAAGCCATGTCCCCTTGTATTGAGCAGTGGTACCCTGGGGAAGAGGCACCTTATCTATTCTTCTTAATATCTTGTATACCTCTATCATGTCTCCTCTCATCCTCCTTCTCTCCAAAGAGTAAAGCCCTAGCTCCCTTAATCTCTGATCATAATGCATACTCTCTAAACCAGGCAGCATCCTGGTAAATCTCCTCTGTACCCTTTCCAATGCTTCCACATTTTTCCTTTAGTGAGGCGACCAGAACTGGACACAGTACTCCAAGTGTGGCCTAACCAGAGTTTTATAGAGCTGCATCATTACCTCGCAACTCTTAAACTCTATCCCTTGACTTATGAAAACTAACACCCCATAAGCTTTCTTAACTACCCTATCTACCTGTGAGGCAACTTTCAGGGATTTGTGGATGTGTACCCCCAGATCCCTCTGCTCCTCCACACTAACAAGTATCCTGCCATTTACTTTGTACTCTGTCTTGGAGTTTGTCCTTCCAAAGTGTACCACTTCACACTTCTCCAGGTTGAACTCCATCTGCCACTTCTCAGCCCACTTCTGCAACCAATCAATGTCTCTCTGCAATCTTTGACAATCCAGTACAATATCTACAACACCACCAACCTTTGTGTCATCTGCAAACTTGCCAACCCACCCTTCTACCCCCACATCCAGGTCATTAATAAAAATCATGAAAAGTAGAGGTCCCAGAACTGATCCTTGTGGGACACCACTAGTCACAACCCTCCAATCCAAATGTACTCCCTCCACCACGACCCTCTGCCTTCTGTAGGCAAGCCAATTCTGAATCGATCTGGCCAAACTTCCCTGGATCCCATGCCTTCTGACTTTCTGAATAAGTCTACCATGTGGAACCTTGTCAAATGCCTTACTAAAATCCATATAGATCACATCCACTGCACTACCCTCATCTATATGCCTGGTCATCTCCTCAAAGAACTCTATGAGGTTTTTTAGACACAATCTGCTGTTCACAAAGCCATGCTGACAGTCCCTGATCAGACCATGATTTTCTAAATGCCCATAGATCCTATCTCTGAGAATCTTTTCCAACAGCTTTCCCACCACAGACATTAGGCTCACTGGTCTATAATTACCCGGACTATCTTTACTACCTTTTTTGAACAAGGGGACAACATTCGCCTCCCTCCAGTCCTCCTGTACCATTCCCGTAGACAACGAGGACATAAAGGTCCTAGCCAGAGGCTCAGCAATTTCTTCCTTCGCCTTGTGGAGCAGCCTGGGGAATATTCCGTCAGGCCTTGTGGACTTATCCATCCTAATGTATTTTAATAACTCCAACACCTCCTCTCCCGTAACATCAACATGCTCCAGAACATCAACCTCACTCATATTATCCTCACCATCATCAAGTTCCCTCTCATTGGTGAATACCGAAGAGAAATATTCATTGAGGACCTCGCTCACTTCCACAGCCTCCAGGCACATCTTCCCACCTTTATCTCTAATCGGTCCTACCTTCACTCCTGTCATCCTTTTGTTCTTCATATAATTGAAGAGTGCTTTGGGGTTTTCCTTTACCCTACTCGCCAAGGCCTTCTCATGCCCCCTTCTTGCTCTTCTCAGCCCCTTCTTAAGCTCCTTTCTTGCTATCCTATATTCCTCAATAGACCCATCTGATCCTTGCTTCCTAAGCCTCATGTATGCTGCCTTCTTCCACCTGACTAGATTTTCCACCTTACTTGTTACCCATGGTTTCTTCACCCTACCATTCTTTATCTTCCTCACCGGGACAAATTTATCCCTAACATCCTGCAAGAGATCTCTAAACATTGACCACATCTCCATAATTTCCCTAGAAAAACATCCCAATTCACACCCGCAAGTCTAGCCTTATAGCCTCATAATTTGCCCTTCACCAATTAAAAAAATTCCTGTCGTCTCTGATTCTATCCTTTTCCATGATAACACTAAAAGCCAGGGAGTGGTGGCCAATGTCCCCCAGATGCTCACCCACTGAGAGATCTGTGACGTGACCCGGTTCGTTACTTAATACTAGATATAGTATGGCATTCCCCCTAGTCGGCCTGTCAACATATTGTGACAGGAATTCATCCTGGACACACTTATCAAATTCTGCCCCGTCTAAACCCTTGGAACTAATCAGGTGCCAATCAATAGTAGAGAAGTTAAAGTCACCCATGATAACAACCCTGTTATTTTTGCACCTTTCCAAAATCTGCCTCCCAATCTGCTCCTTGGTATCTCTGCTGCTACCAGGGGGCCTATAGAATGCTCCCTATGGAGTAACTGCTCACTTCCTGTTCCTGACTTCCACCCATACTGACTCAAAAAAGGATCCTGCTACATTACCCACCCTTTCTGTAGCTGTAATAGTATCCCTAACCAGTATTACCACCCCTCCTCCCCTTTCCCCCCTCTCTATCCCTTTTAAAGCACCGAAATCCAGGAATATTGAGAATCCATTCCTGCCCTGGTGCCAGCCAAGTCTCTGTAATGGCCACTACATCATAATTCCATGTATGTATCCAAGCTCTCATTTCATCACCTTTGTTCCTGATGCTTCTTGCATTGAAGTACACGCACTTTAGCCTTTCTACCTTACTACCTTTACACCCTTTATTCTGTTTTTCTTTCCTCAAAGCCTCTCTATATGTTAGATCTGGCTTTACTCCATGCACTGCTCTATCGCTCCAGGTCCCATCCCCCTTGCAAATTAGTTTAAACCCTCCCAAACCATGCTAGCAAACCTACCCGCAAAGATATTGCTCCCCCTCGAGTTCAGGTGCAACCCATCCAATCTGTACAGGTCCCACCTTCCCCAGAAGAGATCCCAATGATCCAAAAATCTAAAACCCTGCTCCCTGCACCAACTCCTCAGCCACGCATTCAACTGCCATCTCCTCCAATTCTTACCATTGCTATCACGTAGCACTGGCAACAATCCTGAGAACACCACCCTTGAGGTCCTGTTCTTCAGCCTTCTGCCTAGTTCCCGAAACTCAAACTTCAGGACCTCATCCCTCTTCCTGCCTATGTCATTAGTACCAACATGTATCACGACTTCTGGTTGCTTTCCCTCTCGTACCGGGATGTTGTGCACCCGATCAGAGACATCCCGGACCCTGGCACCCGGGAGGCAACAAACCATGTGGGTGTCCTTCTCACGTCCACAAAATCTTCTGTCTGCTCCCCTGACTATAGAGTCCCCAATGACGACAGCTCTCCTCTCCTCCGTTCCTCCCTTCTGCACCACAGGGTCAGACTCAATGCTGGAGGCCCTGTAACCGTGGCTCACACCTGGTCGGTCATCCCCCCCAACAGTATCCAGGACAGTAAACTTATTATTCAGGGGAATGGCTACAGGGGTGCTCTGCACTACCTGTCTACTCACCTTCGCTTTCCCCCCTCTGACTGTTACCCAACGACCTGCTTCCAACAGCCTAGGTGTGACTACCTCCCTGTAGATCTCATCTATGACTGCCTCATTCTCCCTTATGAGTCGAAGGTCATCTAGCTGCTGCTCCAGATTCCTAACATGGTCTTCCAGATCGCCCAGCCGCATGCATTTCTGGCAGATGTGACTCTGTGGGAGAGGAGAGTTCCCCCAATACTGCCACATCTCACATGAGAGGCACATCACCATCTCAGGAGGCCTTGTAAAGACTAACTGGGAACAAGCTCGTCCTCCGCCTCCTCTCGTCAAAGCCTCTCAAGTCAAAGCCTCGAAGCTCCACTCCTCCACTGGCCCACTCACTCACTGGCCGCTCCACTCATTCAACATGAGATCCAGTCTCACTCAATAGGAAATACTGGGCCAAGCCTCAAACATTGAGCAATTGGACAGTGACGTGCCATGAAACCTGCTTCTTAATTCCTAGTGAAGAGGAAAGGTTGATAACCTTTAACAGAACTGGCAAGGGTGATGAAACATTATCAACATGGACTGTCAACCTGTCTTCACTCCTTGCGGATACTGCTTGACCTACTGAGTACCTGTAGAATTCCAATTAAAGTCCTGATGAGGTGTCTTGCCCAAAACGTCAACTGTTAATTTCCCTTCATAGATGCTACCTGACTTACTTGAGTACCTGCAGCATTTAGTGTGCGTTGCTGTTTTGTTCAAGCAGATTGAATGATTTTGGAGAAGGTATCAGGGTTTAAACAATATCCGTGTATGTGAGTGTCATAGCGGGGGGCGCTGAAGGCAGACCCAAATGCAAGACACAGACACTGAAGTACTAGGAACAGGACTAGGTGTGTCAAGAAAGCAAGGGAAGTGAGGAAGAAACAACGCTGGACATTGACACAGGCCCTGGACGAAACTAGGATACAGGGCCTGGGCTAGGACTTCACTAGAGAAGCGGAACCAGGACAAGGAACTAGGAACTGGGAACCTGGGCTAGGGCTCCAAGCCAGAGACTGGACAGGGACCCAGAACTTGGGTCTTGACTCTGGCTCGGACCCCGGATCTAGGCGAGGACAAGACATGACTACAGGACGTGGCGTGGCTACAGGACATGATGAGAACCTGAAGTCTTGACTTGGTCTTTGCAGAACCAGAACCTTAGAGCCTTGGATGAGGACTGGACGCTCAGAGCCTTGGTCTAGAGCATGGGAACACAGAGCCTTGGACTTGAAAGACAGAAACATGGAACACAGAGCCGGGACCCCTCATTGGGAACAGGATGTAGGGCCGGGACTCATACACAGAATGCTGAACATGACAAGATGGATCCCAACACAAGGTAGCGACAAACGGCCGGACCTACCTAGCGAAGGCGTGGACACAGAGGCAGCTCCCAATACAAGGTAGCGGCAAACGGCCGGACCTACCTAGCAAAGGTGTGGACATAGAGACAGTTCACAACTCAAGGTGTCAGTAAACAGCTGGACCTACATAATGAAGGCGAGGACAGAAAGAGACAGTTCCATGTCTAGACACAGAAAGGCTCCGGTCTTGCTCCAGTGGTAGAACTTGACAGCAATACAGATAAGGTTGCAGGCAAATCTTCAGGCAGAGGTTGCAGGCAAGGCTTCAGGGGGAAGGGAAGGGAACAGTCCAGCAACTGAAGCTGAACCTAGGAGCTTTTTATGTAGCCAGCCCAAAATGAGAATCATGTGCCTTAATTAAGGCACAGAACAGGACAAGGGAAAACTGGAAAACCTGGAATACAGGTCGATGGTCCGGACTGTGAACTGGAATGTGGACTTCATGGACCAGACCATGACAGTGAGGTGGATTCAGTCTTGATGACCCAGAAAATATTCCTTCCGAAAACAGGTATCTCACAGGGAGGGAGGCAACTATCATCAATTATCCATTAACCAAGTTGACATTTCTTTAGGTTGCCTTAAATCATTTAAGATGTGTGCTGTTACATTAACCCAGTCATGTCAATGAGATTACATTTTAACTTGAAGACCTCCATGTTTTTGAAGAGACAACAGGCACACACCAAACATGGTGTGATTTGTTGAAAGTTGGATGAGAATTTTAGTAGCTCTGGTCTACATTTCCATTCATCATTACTGGGAATTTAGAAGCAAGTTTCACAGCGTATCTTTGTCCAAACTCCATTGTGTCTTAACCCAACGTAACAATTCAATTGTTAAATTAATTTGGCAATGTACTGAGGTACTTGTTTTGTACATCATCCATGCAGATCATTCATTATAACAGTGCTTTGAGGTAGTGCATAGAAGGGAAAACAAGAGTGCAGAATAAAGTGTTACAGTAACAGAGAAAGGGCAATGCAGACAAATGATAAAGGTACAAGATCATCGCATTGCAGCTGTGTGGAACATAATTTGTAAAGGTTGCCATCACTAAGCTCCCTTCATTCTTCCATTATAAAGTCCAACTGACTCTCAATTACAGCCAGGTCTTGTACCTCGACTGCAGTCTGTCTGGGTCATTATCTCAGACCCCTCCTGTGATGTGATCATCACTGGTTGTTTACCTATGAAACAGAAGACATTTGACTCATTGTATATGTGCCAGTTCTTGGGAGAACTGCCTTCTTGGTTCTGTGCCCAGAGACCAACTAAATTTTCCCTTCAGCAACAAACATTCTGCTGGGTTGAGCAGTATCTGGAGACAAGGTACAGTCAATGTCTCAGGTTGAAACCCTGCATCACGATGGTGTGCTGCTCCAGATTCCATCACCTGCTTTCAGATCGTTCCTTCAACTATTTATCAAAATTCCTTTTAAATGTCAGAATGAATCTCCCACAGTATCTTCTCTGATAATGCAGCGGTGGTGGGAATGGATATTTCATTCTGTCAAAAGTCCTAGTATTGAATTAACTTACTGAGCAGCATAGAGCAATGACCAGGACTCCATAAATTTAATGTATGAGGGAAGTGCTTTAATCAAGTTTCATTTTGTTAATATTGAACCTATTAGATCTAGCCTTGGGCAATTCAGAATCATTTGTATTACTTGTGTTTAAAACCCTTACAGCTTTCTGGCTGAGTCCCCAGCTACTTAACAACACTTGACAAGTATCTAGATGAACACTTGGATAGTCAAGGCCTGGAAACCTATGGACCAAGTGCTAGTACACAGGTTGTTATTGATGGGTACATGATAGTCGGCTTCAAGGCTAAATGGCCTGTTCCCATGTTGAATGACTTTCTTACTCTAGCAATTCCATAAATACTCTGACTCCTCACTGAAAAACACCTGTTCCTTTTCCTTTTCCTCTTAGGAAATTGAGAGTATGTACACCACAGCCATAAGGAAGGCAATCCTTGACTATGTGCTCTTAGATCCCATGGAACAAGGGAGACTTGGCATTGAACTTCCTCCTAAGGTAGGACTGAAATCTCATTCTGTTATAAAGTGATCAGAAAATCTGAGGAAAACTTGAATATTTTTTCTACAATTGGAGAAAATAAACTGAATGGACACGCAGGCATCTTGAATAACTGAAGGTACAATATATCCATGAACTCTGGCTCCTTAGGGTGGACCCGGTAAGTAGTTCATCACAAAAATTGTATAAATTGGATTAGCCTCATGTTGAGAATTCCTCATCCCGCACTCAATTCTTTGGCTGAGGAGATGATATGGACATTGTCTTGCTCAACTCCAAAAGCAATGAAGCTGAGCAATTGAGAATTGGTTTCTACTAGAGTTAGATGACCTTTGTGTGTCAAAGGGAAATTCCACTTCTGCCTTTTTGGCAGATTTTTTTTTGTTAACCCAGCACTCCTTCTCCTGATATTATCACAGCAGTGCAATGCACAAGATTCGTCTGGCATTTCATCCCTGCTGCTCTCTTATTTACTGCCGGGTTTGACTGAACATTTCCCCTGAACCATACGGTTTAAAGAGACTGCATTCTCTGCCCTCACTGAGATCTGTGACCTTCTCTGACCTCAGAAAGGCCTGCTATATTGGCCAAACACTGTCTCTGTGAGGTTGGAGTCGCAGTCACTGTCCCAGTCTCAGCACCATTCCCACCAATCTCTGATACATCTGGATGGATTGAACCCACCCAAACTGCACCTTCAATGAGAGGAGACTTGACCTACGTTGTTCCTGCAGAGAAAGGAATTGACTTCATTGCATGTTCCCTAAAGAAAAGATATTCATATTAGTACATCCTTGTCCTTACTGAGATCACCCAGACATTCCCATGTCAGCAATATCATTTGTATTACAGAGAGATCCACCTGGGCACTGTTCTTCTCCGATGGAATCCTGCAGGAGAAAACAGCCCGACTGATAATGGGGAGGGGGGAGAGATGGCCTGAGTCCAGTCCTCTCTGCAGCTACTTACATCTCTACACAGGCAAATGGCCATGCTGGACATGATGCAACTAATCAGGACACTTCCATCAGTGCATCAGTGGAAGTCGTAACTCTCTCCTGTGACTGGACAAGTATTGTTTAGAGTTTGATCTGTCCCCGTGGGAGATGGCTCCTTTGGGACTAACTGCAGCAGCAGCAGGGATATGCTATTGTACAATAGGAATGCCTCGCTGGGAAAGTTGCAGTCTAGCATTACACAGGGAAATCTAACAGCACTGTGCTGTGACTCTCATAAATGAACCAGCTTTCACAGGGAGCACAATGCCACTTCGCAGCCTTTTAATGATGGTGAAGATGGTCTCAATAAAACAAGAAGTGTGGACAGAATATAGATGTAAATCCATTGAATGACAGAACAGAGACCTGTGATGGCTGGCTGCCTGACCTCTGTGTAATTGGCTTGAAGGGTTTAGTGAGATGCCTGTTCCTCTGTCACTGACTCCTCAGGGATCTGGTTGCCCCAGTTGTTTTAAGCTGGAGCTGAATCCGCACTTGCTGGCAGCAATGACAGGCATGTCTGCACTTGGAAGCTGCCCCTGTAGAAATCTGGGTTTGGATTCGATGGAGCTTGGATAAAACTTGCAAACTCCTGGCAAGGCTGGACAGACTGGATGTGGGGAGGACATTTCCCCTGGCTGGGTAGTGGGGGGGAGAATCAGCCTCAGTTAAATCGCAGAGGGCTTTCGACTGAAATATCTTCACACGGAAGGTGATCAGCCTCAGAGGCTGTAAGGACCAGGTCACTGAATATACTTAGGAAGGAGGTGGGCACATTTTGAGATACAAAGGATGTGCAAGGATATGGTTGAAGAGCAGGAATCTGATATTGAGCTAGGTGACAGTTTGAGGCACAGGATGGCCTTAAGCCTTGGCTGTTTTCTGTGCGCCTTGGACTAGTGCCTGTTGGGAGTGCAGTCCTAGTGCAGGTATGGGGGTGAGGTGGGGAGGGGGGAGAACTGTTACAATGTTCAGCAGGGTACAGGCTTACAGGTGGCTCTGAGACCTGCTGGCGGAGGGACAAATAATCTCTATCTGCAGCTCCATTGCAGTTGTGGAGCCACGTTGGCAAATTTAACCATGTTGCCGTGAAGTGACAATGCAGTAGGCATAGCTTTTAGTGGAGGCTGGTCCCAGTTGGAGGACCCAACCTCCACATAACACACTCTCCCCTCTCCCGGTGGCGACAGTAGAAGGCTTTTGGCAAGTCTTAGGCACAAACCAAGGCTGGCTCTGCATTGAAGTGCGAGAAGAGCACCCAGCTGCAGCTTCTAACAAACCGCGTTAAGGAATTGGCGCTGGAACTGGATGAACTCCAGATCATTCGGGAAGCTGAAGGGGTGATAGATAGGAAATGTAGAGTGGTAGTTACACCCAAGGTGCAGGACACTGCAAACTGGGTGTCAGTCAGAAAGAGGAGAGGGGTGAAAGAGCCAGTGCAGAGTACCCCTGTGGCCACCCCTGTCAACACTTTGAATAATGTTGGTGTGGGGCGGGTGGGACTTAATAGAGGAAAGTCACAGTGGCCGGGTCTCTGGGCCTCCCGGGTGCCAGGATCCAGAATATCTCGTATCAAGTCCTCGGCATTCTTAAGTGGGATGGCTAACAGGCAGAAATCGTGATTCATGTAGGTACTTGGGTAGGATGAGTGACGAGGTTCTGCATAGGGAGTTCAGAGAGTTAGGTGTTAAGTAAAAGAGCAGGAACTCCAGGGTTGTGATCTCAGGATTGCTACCCGTGCCACGTGTTAGTGAGGCCAGAACTAGGAAGGTTATACAGTTTAATACGTGACTAATGAGTTAGTGAAGGAGGGAGGTCATATAAATTTTGGATCACTGCGCTTTCTTCCAAGGAAAGTGGAACCTGTACAATCAGGAGGTTATGCACCTGAACTGGAAGGGGACTAATATCCTAGCGGGAAGGTTTGATTAATGCTGCACTGTGGGGTTTAAACTAGAGTTGCAGGGGGATGGGAACCAGAGTGCCAGAATAATTAGTGGAGAGGTTGTGGAGGCAGATGTTGGTAAGACTTCAGGCAAAGTTAGAAATTAAAAGGTTGGGCATGTGTCCTGAGCTGCCTACATTTTAATGCATGGAGTATCGTAGGAAAGGTGGATGATAGTGCTGAAGATGCCAGGAAGTAAGTCCAGGACCAGCCTATTGGCGCAGGGTGTCTGACCCTCCAAGGGAGGAGTTGTAAAGTTTGATGGCCACAGGCAGGAATGACAGGAATAGAGTAAAAGCCAAAGAAAGGGCATATAATAGAGCAAAAAAAAGTGGAAAATTAGAGGACAGGGAAGCTTTTAAAAACCAATGGAGGGCAACTAAAGAAGTAATTAAGGAAAAGATGGAATACGAAAGTAAGCTAGCCAATAATATTAAAGGGGATGCCAAATGTTTCTTCAGATACATAAAGTGTAAAAGAGAGGTGAGGGTGGATATTGGACTGCTGGTAAACAATGCTGGAGAGGTATAGTGGACAAACTGTGTAAGTATTTTGCATCAGTCGTCACTGTGGAAGACACTAGCAGTATGGTGGAAGTTCGAGAGTGTCAGGGCAGAAGTGTGTGAAGTTACTATAACTAAAGAGAAATTTCTTGGGAAACTGAAAGGTCTGAAGGTAGATAAGTCATCTGGACCAGATGGTGTACACCCCACAGTTCTGAAAGAGATGGCTGAAGAGATTGTGAAGGTATTACTAATGATCTTTCAAGAATCACTAGATTCTGGAATGGTTCCAGAAGACTGGAAAGTTGCAAATGTCACTCCATTCTTCAAGAAGGAAAAGAGGCAGAAATAAAGGAAACTATAGGCCAGTTCATCTGACCTCAGTGGTTGAGAAGTTACTGGTCGATTATTAAGGATGAAATCTCAGTACTTGGAGGCTCATGATAAAATAGGCCGTAGTCAGCATGGTTTCCTCAGGGAAAATCTTGTCTGACGGATCTGTTGGAATTCAACAGATAACAAACAGGACAGACAAAGGAGAATCAGTTGATGTTGTGTACTTGAATTTTCAGAAATCCTTTGATAAGGTGTCACACATGAAGCCACTTAAGCTACAAACCCATGATATTACAGGAAAGATTCTAGCATGGATAAAGCAGTGGCTGGTTGGCAGGAGGCAAAAACCAAGAATAAAAGGAGCCATTTCTGCTTTTGGCTGCCGATGCTTTGTGGTGTTCAACGGGGGTCTGTGTTGGGACCGATTCTTTTTAAGGTATATGTCAAATATTTGGATTATGGAATTGATGGCTTTGTTGCAAAGTTTGCAGACGATAAAAAGATAGGTGGGGGGGCAGGTAGTTTTGAGGAAATAGAGACTACAGAAGGACTTAAACAGATTAGGAGAATGGGGAGTGAAGTGGCATATAGAATAAGTGTGGGAAGGAATGATCATGGACCTTGGTAGAAGAAATGAAAGAGTTGACTATTTTCAAACTGGAGAGAAAATTCAAAAATCTGAGGTGTAGGATTCCTGAAAGGTTAATTTGCAGGTTGAGTCTGTGGTGAGGAAGGCAAATGCAACGTCAGTATTCATTTCAAGAGGACTAGAATATAAAAGCAAGGACTTTATAAAGCACTGGTGAGGCCTCACTTGGAGTATCGTGAGCAGTTTTGGGTCCTATTCTTAGAAAGGATATGCTGAAACTGGAGAAGTTTCAAAGGAGGTTTACAGAAATGATTCCAGGATTGAATGGCCTGTCATATGAAGAGTGTTTGATGGCTCTGGGCCTGTATTCACTAGAATTCAGAAGAATGAGGGGGACGTCATTGAAACCTAATGGTGAAAGGCCTTGATAGAGTGGGTGTGGAGAGGATGTTTCCCATAGTGGGAGAGTCTAAGACCAGAGGACACAGCCTCAGAATAGAGGGGTGTCCTTTTAGAATGGAAATGAGAAATTCCTATAGAATGAAGGTGGTGAACCTGTGGACATTTTGCCACAGGTTGCTGTGGAGGACAAGCCGTTATGTATATTTAAGGCAGTGGTTGATAAATTCTTGATTGGTCAGGGCATGAAGAGATATGGGGAGAACACAGGAGATTGGGGCTGAGGGGAAAATTGAATCGGCCATGATGAAATGACAGAGCAGACTCGATGGGCCAAATGGCCTAATTCTGCTCCTATACCTTATGGTCTCATGGAACTGACCTAATAAATAGCAGGGCATTTATCTGTCACTGACAGTTACCTGTGTAACCAGAGTCCTGCTCCACAGGGTTGTATGGTAATATATGCCACTGAGAGTCAATCTTCAAAGTTACAAGTAAATTTATTATCAAAATTCATTTCTGTCACCATAACAGCCCTGAGATTCATTTTCTTATGGGCATACTCAATAATAACCATAACCAAATCAATGAGAGACCACACCACATTGGGCGTTCAACCAGTGTGCAAATGACAACAGACTGCAAATACAAAAAGATAAAAATAATAATAAACATTGAGAATGAGATGAAGAGTCCTTGAAAGTGAGTCCTTTCATTGTGGAGGCACTTCAATGGTGGGACAAGTGAAGTTGAGTGAGGCTATCCCCTTTGATTCAAGAGCGTGATGATTGAGGGGTAATAACTGTTCCTGAACCTGGTGGTGTGAGTCCTGAGGCTCCTGTTCCACCTTCCTGATGGCAGCAGCGAGAAGAGAGCGTGTACTGCGTAGCAGGGTCCCTGATGATGGATGCTGTTTTCCTGCAACAGCATTTCATGTAGATGTGCTTAACGGTGGGGAGTATTTTACCTGTGATGGACTGGACCATATCCACTACATTTTATAGTATTTTTTGTTCAATGGAATTGTTGTTTTCAAGCCAGGCTGTGATGCAGCCAGTCTATATACTCTATATTCAGTCTATATTCTACAGAAGTTTGTCAAAGTTTTAGATGTCATGCCAACTCCTAAGTAAGTAGAGGTGCTGCTGTTCTTTCTTCATAATTACACTTGTGTGCTTTGCCCAAGACAGGTTTTATGAAATAATAACAGTGAGGAATTTTAATTTGCTGACCCTCTCCACCTCTGGTCCTCTGAGGGCTGGCTCATGGATGCTAGTTTTCTCCTCCTTCAGCAGTCTTGCTGACATTGAGTAAGAGGTTATTGTTAAGCCACCACTCAGCCAGATTTTCATCTTGCTGACATTGAGTAAGAGGTTATTGTTAAGCCACCACTCAGCCAGATTTTCAATCTCCCTCCTTTATGCTGATTCATCTCCACCTTTGATTCGGCCTATGACAGTGATGTCATCAGCAAATTTGAAAATGGCGTTGGAGCTGTACTTGGCTCCACAGTCGTAAGTATAAAGCGAGTAGAGCAGGGGGCTAAGCACACAGCCTTGTGGTGCAGCTGTGCTAATGGAGATTGTGGAGGAGATGTTGTTGCCAATCTGAACTGACTGGAGTCTACAAGTGAGGGAGTCCAGGATCTAACTGCACAAGGAGGTATTGAGGCAAAGGTCTAGGAGTTTATTGATTAGTTTTGAGAGATCGAAAGTATTGAATGCTGAGCTGTAGTCAATAAAGAGCATCTCAATGTATACACCTTTGCAGTCCAGATGTTCCAGAATTGAGTGACGAGTCAATAAAAGGGCATCTGCTGTGAATCTGTTGCTCCAGTAGGCAAATTAGAGTGGATCTAAGTCGCTTCTCAGGCGGGAGTTGGTACATTTCATCACCAGCCTCTCAAAGCACTTTATCATTGTGGATGCAAGTGCTACTGGATGATAGCCATTGAGAGGTTCACCAAGTTCTTCTTGGGCACCAGTATAATTGAAGGCTGTTTGAAGCATTCGGGTATTTCAGACTGCCAAAGCGAGGTGTTAAGGATCTCAGTGAGCACACCAGCCAGTTGATCAACACAGGTCTTCGGTACTTGGCCAGGTAATACTTCAAAGGCCAAATCTCCAGCTCAGTAGCTATGATAAGGACAGACTCATGGAACAAAACCCCAGCAGAGCAACTTAATCAAACCATTGGCACTGATATCAACGTCCAGGATGCAGGCATAGTGCTGGGCGGGAGTGAATCAGAAGGAAATGTTGGGTCACGAATTGGATTTGGGTCTTGTGTGTTTAAAAATTCTTCTGTGTAATGACAACAGAGCTGGTGAGAACTGAAATCTGTCAATGATCTCGATTCTGACCAGTGTCTAACCAGGACTGGCTTTGTCATAGATATTTACCTGTCCTCTTACTCCTGTGGTGTTTGCTACTGTCTGTCTTATTTTCTGCAGAAGTCTGACACTGCAGGCAGAGGAAGGTTCCCATGGCATGAAAGTGTAGAAGGTGCACGTCTTTTATTGAGAGATAACTTGTACATCACGCATCCCGTCATGTCCATGATCCTACTCGACTTCCAGACCAGGTAAGCCGTGCCAGACCATGGTGCAACCAGTCAGCATAATTTCATCTCCACCTGTACATCAATGACACCGTTTCAGCAGCCTGCAGAGCCTCATAATGAATGAATCCACTTGACATTTCTGTTAGTCATATGCATACTATTCCAGGTGAATGACTCACCTATTCTCTGCACATAATTTCCTTCCAGACTCCCTTTAATCCTCACATTTAATTCACCTGGGTGTTGAGGCAGACCATGGAGATGTAGGTGTTAAAAGGAAACAGAATATAATCCATTGTTCTCTGCCAAATGTAAATGAAAGGAAGGTGAAGATTTTTAAACAGTTAGAGCATCAAACATTCTACCTGATGTAAACTCAAGTCTCTTTAATATTGGATGGAAACAATTTTAAAATGGAATCATTTCTTTTCTCCAAGGACATGCCAGAAACACACTGATTCCACATCCAACCCATCACTTAAAAAAGCCATATCTCCTGACATCCTGAGCAAATATACCCAATGATCATGTAAAAGAGCAAAACACAAGCTGGTGGAAGTCATCCACAAATTTATAAATGGCATTTTAGCAGTTGCTTAACACTTGTTCCTTGAGTGCACCTGTGATTATCAGCAGGGAGGAGATGTTATCACCTATCTGTAACTACTGTGGTCTCCTGATGAGTAAGTTGATGATTGATTTGCAGAGGGAGGTACAGAGACCAGGTTTAGAAGCTTGGTGATTGATACTGAGGGGACAGTGGTGCTGAACGCTGAGCTGATGTGTTAACAAAATCCACCGATCCAGCTTGACCCGCTGAATTCTTCCAGCTCCAGGTTCCAATATTTGCAGCCCTTTGTGTCTTCCATCATGCAAAAGATTGAGCTGTTTCCATTCCTAACCTAAAGCATTGGCTTACATCATGGTGTGTCCTTGCTCCAATATGCCAGAGCATTCTTCAACAGGCCACGAGTAGGTTCCGGGGAGACTTGCCAGCAGGATCAATTATTGAAATTTTAACTGGACCAGACCTTCTGGAGTTTAGAATTGGCTGTGTATATGGGGTGATGTATGCTCGGAGTCTGAAAGTTCAAACCTCACAGCAAAATCCTGGCAGTGCCAATGGGATGACTCACTTGGTGGTGCTACCTCTCAGATAAAATTTGAAACCTACGGTCCCTCAAATGTAGCAATGTTCTTTGAAGGCCAGCAGCATGGTATCCTGATCACATTTATCCAAGACTAGACTACTTGGATCAAACACTGGCTCTTTGGGGAACGTGGAGCCAGCTGGCCTTACACTGGGGACATCCTACAAGACTATCCTTCCTGGATTACGCTGCTGCTTGTGTCTGACATGACATCTGGTATCAGTGGGGCAAGAACATAAAGAGTTGGGGCATGAGAAGCCCATCTGCCCCTTTGATCAGGATCATGGCTGACTCCAACAGAATCACTATATCCCTTAAATCCCTTGTATCCAGAAATACTGTATGTTTTCAATTATGACCTCTACGGTGCTGCAGGTGAGGGACTTCCAAATATCCACACTCCTCTTTGATATCCCAGTCCTAAATGGCCTAGTCCTTCATTCCCAAAGTCCCAGACTCCTCTGTTGGGGAAATATCTCCCTGCACCCTCAGATAGAAGTCGTAAATTTTGATGAGATCACCTCATCCAGGAGAATACCATTCCAGACTGCTCACTTTCATGTCCCAGGGAAAGCCTGTGCTTCCTACAGTGATTCCAAATTGGCTCAATGGCTGAATTTGAAATCAGGAATAGTGTTTGCATGGATATCATCTTGAATCATGGTCTTTGCTGTACTGTATCTTTTGTTGGCAGTGAGGATGTCTCTTTGAAGTTTGGCCACTTTCTGAAGCTTGTAGAGTCAATGGTTTCTTTTATGGAATTAAAACGGAAATAAGGTGCATTTTTTGATCATTTTCACATGTATGTAAAAGGTTGCCTGTTCTTCTGTTTTAGGTATGTGACGTTCAGACTGATTGAATTTGAGGACCTTCAGCAACATTTCCCCTTCACTCTCGATCAGCTAATTAACCACGTTGCCATGGTTGTGAAGGCCCGAGTAAAGATTCTGCAAGATCAGTGGTTGTCAGGCTGCTGTACTATAATTAACGAGAACCGTGAGGATGTGGAATCTTGGATGCCCCAGGACGATAAGGTAGGACACCAATGCTGTGTTGTTCCCTGAAGAACCTTCCATAATGTACTTTAATTCCCTGAGTCCCCACAGTGGGTAGCCTTTCCCCTCACCTCTGATCTTTGGGCATGGGTATGTGGTTGACATTTGGACCCAAGACTGACTCCATTCAGGGCCATCCTCACCAAGGCCTTGCCCTGCTTCCTGTTCCTGCCATGCTGATCTCAGGGGCAGGGTGGGGTGAAAGGCCATAGGTGAGAGGGCCATCAGCTTGGTCTCTGTGACCGAAGGGATATGTTCAAAGTGGTCTGAGATGCCTCCAGTACTGCTTTGTGTACGGCTGATGAACACTCTGGTGTCCAGATCCACAGGTTTGTATGAAAGCTCTAATGTCAGGATCATAAGAGGCCGCAGAGGGTCATATCCTCAGCCAGCCTCATCAAGCCATCTCACCGAAGGTATAAGACAGCACCTATCAGTAAGGATTCACATGCTCTCTTCTCATTACTGCCATTTGGGAGCAGCTACAGGAGCCTGAAGACACACACTTGATGTTTCAGTAACTGCTTCTTCCCATCTGCCATCAGATTTCTGACCAATGAACCCACAAACACTGCCTCGATTGTTCCTTCATTGCACTGCTTATTTATTCTTATTGT
The DNA here is from genome assembly GCF_963921235.1 of Mobula hypostoma. Lineage (NCBI taxonomy): Eukaryota > Metazoa > Chordata > Chondrichthyes > Myliobatiformes > Myliobatidae > Mobula > Mobula hypostoma. Next base: position 1,638,409 of record NC_086116.1, on the reverse strand, counting down.
AACTCACAGCAATTTGTTGTGTACTACTGCCACAACACAACCTGTTTCATGGCACCGAACACGTCATCATCTGATAGTGATTCTGGGAGAGGACTCATCCCCTCCCAGAGATGCTCTCTGGCACAGAGCAATGTAAACCCGAGCCCCATCTCATTAAGGACTCTCTCCAGCTCTTGCCCCTTCCGTTCCCCAACATACCCCTCCCAAACACTCGCTTTTCCTGCTCTGTCTTCAGCCCTTCTTCCCTTAGAGGTATCTGAGCGATGGGCAAAGGCAGGGGAGTGGGGGTGGGAGTCGGGGAAGGAAATGAGGGGAGGGATGTGGGCGGAAGGGAGTGGCAGGAGGGGTGTGGGGTGTGGTGGTCTAGGAGAAAGGTGTGAGGAGGGATGGTCTAGGGGAAAGATGTGATGAGGGGAGAGGGAGGAGGGGTGTGGGGTGGGGTGGTGTGGGGAAAGGTGTGAGGCAAGGGAGAGGGGTGTGGGGTGGGAAGGGTTGAGGGGAAAGATGCGAGGCAGGGAAGTGACAGGAGGGGTGTGAGAGGAGAGGGGTGGGGAAATGGAATGAAAAAAGAGGGAGAGTGTGGGTGGTGCCTAGTGGGTGTAGGGGGTTGTGGGAACAGAATGGAGGAGGGGAGTAAAGAGTTGCCTGTGTCAGTTCAGGGAAATTAAATAGTTATTTATAAATTTACCAACTTATCACCATTGAAAAATATTTTCTTTCAAACAAATTGCAAGAACTCTCCCGTTTTAAAATGTTCAATGTTCTCCCAATTCCAACCCAGGAGCTAAGAACAACAAAGATGGACCATTTCTTCGCCAGCATTGCCACTCTCATGTCTAACCTCCTCCGAAGCATTGTAGAGGCGACTCTGATGGAACTGGTGCACTTGTTTGAGCAGTACGGGGGCGGGAATAGATACGAAGGAGAGTATCCTGCGGATTCCCTCGGCCTTCCGGTCAAACCTCATCCTATAACCATCTTCATGGTAGGTGGGCAATTCCTTTGCTCACAAGCACAGAGCTTACACAATGCCTTTTTCCTTTCATTTAACTTCACAGACAATGTACTGAGTCTCTCGAATGTGCCTAATGCATCTGTCTCCACCCACCCCCCTCCCACCCCGGCCGGATGTTCCATGCGCTCACCACACTCACCATGAAAGGGTGTTGGTCATTTCATGGCCAAGCAATAGATTCTAGCATGGTTCTGGAGGACTGGACAATTGCAAATGGCACTCCACTCCAAGAAGGGAGAGGGGCAAAAGAAAGGAAATTATACGCCAGTTAGTCTGACCTCAGTGGTTGAGAAGATGTTGGAGTCGATTGGTAAGGATGTGATTTTGGGGTACTGGAGCACATGACAAGATAGGCTGGTCAGCATGGTTTTCTTGAGAAAAGACCTTGCCTGACAAATCTGTTGGAATTCTGTGAGGAAATAACAAGCAGGGTAGACAAAGGAGAATCGGTGGATGTTGTATATTTGGATGATAACCCTTTCATTCCCAGAATCATCCTTGTGAACTGCCCCTGGACCCTCTCCAATGCCAGCGCATCTTTTCTTAGATGAGGAGCCCAAAACTGTTCACAATACTCAAGGCTTCACCAGTATCTTAAAGCCTCAGCATCACATCCCTGCTTTTGTATTCTAGACTTCTTGAAATTAATACTGACATTGCATTTGCCTTCCTCACCACTGACTGTACCTGCAAGTTGACCTTTAGGCTGTTCTGCACAAGGGCTTCTAAGTTCATTTGCATCTCAGATTTTTGGATTTTCTCCTGTTTAGAAAATAATCTGCACATTTAGTTCTTCTACTAAAATGCACGACCATGCATTTTCCAACATCGTATTTCATTTGCCACTTTCTTGTCCATTCTCCCAATCTAAGTCCTTCTGCAGCTTACCTGTTTCCTCAACACTACCTGCCACTCCACCAATTTTCATATCATCTGCAAACTGCAAAAAAGCTATCAATTCTATCATCTAAATCATTTATATTCAGCATAAAAAGAAGCAGTCCCAACACTGACACCTGCAGAACACCACTAGTCACTGGCAACCAACCAGACAAGGATCCCTTTATTCCCACTAGCTGCCTCCTACCAATCAGCCAATGCTCTAACCATGTTAGTAACTTTCCTGTAATACCATGGGCTCTTCACTTGGTAAGCAGTCTCATGTGTGGCACCTTGTCAAAGGCCTTTGAAACCCCAAATATACAACATTCAATGCATCCCCATTATCCATCCTACTTGTAAACTTCTCAAAGAATTCCACAGGTTCATCAGGAAAGATTTTCCCTTAAGGAAACCATGCTGACTTTGTCCTGTCTTGTCCTGTGTCACCAAGTACTCCATAACCTCTTGCATTCCTTAGACATTGTGGGTCTGGCCACAGTGAGGGTGTTCCTAAAAGCCTACCTCCGACTTTCCCTTAAACTTTCCTCTACTCACCTTGGAAGGATGTCCTCTGGTATTGGCAATTGCCACAATGGGATAAAGTTGCTGGCTGTCCACTCTATCTAGGTCTGTTAAGATCTTGTACACCTCTGTCAAGTCATTTCTCAACCTCCGTTGCTCCAACAAGAAAAGCCCTAACTGTTCAATCACTGCGGCCAATCAGAGGCTAACTGTTCAATCACTGCGGCCAATCAGAGGCTAACTGCTCAATCACTGCGGCCAATCACAGGCTAACTGGGACTGCTGTGGAGGGGGGCCCAGCCCCCTCAGTTACTGGGAGAGATGCACTACCCTCTCAATGAGATCCGCACTAGCAGGAGGGGACTCTGTACCAGAGGAATGCCTTAGCCCACCCTCTGAAGAGGAGCTGACTGCAGGCATTGTTTCTGGGGTAGAGCCCCCAGCAGCTGAGAGGCACTTAGACACCCAAGTCCACCTCTGTAAGTGAGAGGACTCACATGCTACTGCTTTCTCCAAGGAGTGATCGCCACAGGCAAGGTGACCCTGGGCAATGACCAGCCATTGGGGAGGGACTGAGATGTTGTGGAGCCACTGGAGAAATTTGATGGGGCCAGAACGATGGTCAGCATTGGTCAGTCAGCAGATTTGGAGCTGAGGGCTGTGCTTGGTTCACACTGAGGAGTTTCATTGCACAGGCTACTTTTGAGAATCACCTCTGCGGTGCATTGAGTATCTGACAACATTGCCCAGGCAGTGCATAGCTCATAGCATCATTCAGCACAAAAATGTCCTTCAGCCCAACTCAGCAGTGCTAATGAAGGAGGCCTCTAAGCTACACCCATGTACCTGCATTTAGCCCATATACCTCTGAACTTTCCCTATCCATGGACCTGTCCACTGTTATTGCATCTGAAACTTGCCTTAGTCATTTCCCCTTGTATTAGCCATTTCTGCCCTGGGAAAATGTCTCTAGTTGTCCACTGTATCTGTGCCTCTTATCATCTTGCACAACTCTATCAAGTCACCTCTCATCCTCTTTCACTCCAAAGTGAAACCTCTAGCTCATTCAATCTATTCTCATAAAACATGCTTTCAAATCCAGGCAGCATCCTGGTAAATCTCCTCTGCATCCGTTATAAAACTTCCACATCCTCCCAATGATGAGGCAACCAGAAATGAACACAATACATCCAGTATGGTCAAACCAGAGTTTTATATATTACTTCATAGCTCTTGAACTCAATCGCCTGACTAATGAAACTGACACACCATACACTTTCTTAAACAAACTATCAACTTGCATGGCAATTTGAAGGTTCTATGAACCTGGACACCAAGATCCCTCTGTTCCTCCACACTACTGAAAATCCTACCATCCTACACTGCCTTCAAGTTTGACTTCCCAAATGTATTATTTCACACTTTTCCAAATTGATCCCCATCTGCCATTTCTCAGCCAAGCTCTGAAGCCTATCAATATCCCATTGTAAATTACAACATCCTTCTACACTATCCTCAACACCACCAACTTGTTATGTCATCTGCAAATTTACTAATCTTACCTTCTACTTCCTCATCCAAGTCATTTATAAAAATCACAAAGAGCAGGGGTCCCAGAACAGATCTATGCAGAACCCCACTGGTTATCAACCACCAGGCAGAGTATGTTCCATCTACTACCACACTTTGGCCTTCTGAATCCACAAGGCCAAGTTTCCCTGGATCCCATGCCTCCTGACTTTCTGATGAACCTTCTCGAACACCTTTCTAAAATCTATATCCACTGCTCTACCTTTATCAATTTGTTTTGTCACTTCCTCAAAGAATTCAATCAGGCTCATGAAGCCTGACCAGCCCCTCACAAAGCCATGCCTACTATCCCTAATCAGGCTATACTTCTCAAAATGCTTGTAAATCCTGTCTCTAGGAACCCTCTCCGATAGTTTATCCTCCACTGAAGTAAGACTCAGTGGTTTATAATTCACAGAGTTATTCCTGCTCCCTTTCTTGAATGAACGAATAATATTTGCCACATCTACCACTCTGTGTATATAAAAAAGAAAAACCTACCTCTGAAACCCCCCCCCCCAACACATTTCTCTGGTCAATTTAAGATTATGCCCCCTCATATTAGCTATTTCTCATATTAGGAAAAAGTCTCTGGCTGTCCACTCAATCTATGCCTCTAATCATCTTGTACACCTCTATCAAGTCAGCTCAAATCCTCCTCCACTCCAGAGATAAAAGTCCTATTGTCATAAGACACACTGTTTAATCTAGGCAGCATCCTGGAAAATCTCCTCTCAGTCTCTCTAAAGCTTCCACATCCTTCCTATAACGAGGTGACCAGAACTGAACCCAATATTCCAAATGCGGTCTAATCAGGGTTTTATAGAGGTGCAAGATTAAATCGCAACTTGTCAGTTCAATCCCCTAACTTGTTCTGGAGCTGTTCCGGCCTATGGTCAGGCCACACTTAGATCCCCTCCAGTTTCCCTACCAGCCCCGACTAGGAGTTGAGGATGCCGTCGTCTACCTGCTGAACAGTGTCTACGCCCACCTGGACAAGTCAGCGAGCACTGTGAGGGTCATGTTTTTTTACTTCTCCAGTGCGTTCAACACCATCCGCCCTGTTCTGCTGGTGGAGAAGCTGATAGCGATGCAGGTGGATGCTTCCCTGGTATCATGGATACTTGATTACCTGACTGACAGACCACAGTACGTGTGCTTGCAACACTGTGTCCGACAGAGTGATCAGCAGCACTGGAGCTCCCCAGGGGACTGTCTTGTCTCCCTTTCTCTTCACCATTTACACCTCGGACTTCAACGACTGCACAGAGTCTTGTCATCTTCAGAAGTTTTCGGTTGACTCTACCATAGTTGGATGCATCAGCAAGGGAGATGAGGCTGAGTACAGGGCTACGGTAGGAAACTTTGTCACATGGTGTGAGCAGAATTATCTGCAGCTTAATGTGAAAAAGACTAAGGAGCTGGTGGTAGACCTGAGGAGAGCTAAGGTACCGGGGACCCCTGTTTCCATCCAGGGGGTCAGTGTGGACATGGTGGAGGATTACAAATACCTGAGGATACGAATTGACAATAAACTGGACTGGTCAAAGAACACTGAGGCTGTCTACAAGAAGGGTCAGAGCCGTCTCTATTTCCTGAGGAGAATGAGGTCCTTTAACATCTGCCAGAAGATACTGAGGATGTTCTACGAGTCTGTGGTGGCCAGTGCTATCATGTTTGCTGTTGTGTGCTGGGGCAGCAGGCTGAGGGTAGCAGACACCAACAGAATCAACAAACTCATTCGTAAGGCCAGTGATGTTGTGGGGATGGAACTGGACTCTCTGACGGTGGTGTCTGAAAAGAGGATGCTGTCTAAGTTGCATACCATTTTGGTCAATGTCTCCCATCTACTACATAATGTACTGGGTGGGCACAGGAGTACATTCAGCCAGAGACTCATTCCACCAAGATGCAACACAGAGCGTCATAGGAAGTCATTCCTGTCTGTGGCCATCAAACTTTACAATTCCTCCCTTGGAGGGTCAGACACCCTGAGCCAATAGGCTGGTCCTGGACTTATTTCCTGGCATAATTTACATATTACTATTTAATTATTTATGGTGCAACTGTAACGAAAAGCAATTTCCCCCAAGATCAATAAAGTATGACTATGAACTAAAGGCAGCACATGCCTTTTTAACAACCCTATCAACTTGTGTTATATATTCACTGGGTTTATCCCAGCATGCCTCGCCTCCACTGTATCACACCGCAGTGGGTTAAAATACTACAACTTCCACACCACATCTTCAACCATTGTCAGGACTTGCTCCCAGCTCCGGAATGACATTGCCCTTGTGTGCATCTCCATGTGGTTTGTGAACTGCATGGCCTCCTCTCCCCTCAAGCCCCTGCTTTCTTTTCTCAAACTACAGTAGTGCAGCATCTGGTGTACTTATTTCTATTTGCCCTCAGATCAAATATTGTCTTTTAAGTGCTCAGTGCATTCTGATATAGAGGTTTAGTTGTCACTTCATTAGTTTTCTAATAACTAACCAGAATCAAACCAAATTTGCAACAGTATGTGGGAGTAATTTTCTATCCTCTGGGTTTATAATCCATGTTAGAAGTTCCTGCGCGCGCGCGTGTGTGTGTGTGTGTGTGTGTCATATACACTTATTTCTTCATTTCATGTACAGAGGCCTGACATGGACAGCTACAGCATTACATTCACACCGACCACTGATGAAGTGATGGAGGGATTAGCTCGTGTGGTGGACTTCATCGTCACAGCAGTCCAGCACATGCCCAGGATTGAGCACCACCTCTTCCAGGTAGCTACCTAACTGCTTACGTGCCTTCAAATATTCTCTAGCCCACTGCCCATTTAAGACCATAAGACTCGGGAGCTGAGTAAGGCCATGCGGCCCATTAAAACTGCTCCACCATTCCATCATGACTGATTTGTTTTCCATTTCAAACCCATTCTTCTGTCTTCTTCACATAGTCTCACACCCTGTCTAAACAAGAACCTATCAACCTCCACTTTAAATATACCCAATCATTTCCCCACCAAAACCATCTGTGACAATAAATTCCACTGATGTACCACAATGGTAAAAGAAATTACTCCTCATCTCTGTTTTAAATAGAGGTCCCTCTATTATGGGGCAGTGCCCTCTGGTCCTAGACTCACTCACTATAGGAAACATTCTCTCCACATCCACTCTATGTAGGCCTTTCAATAGGTTTCAATAAAACTCCCTCCTCATTCTTCTAAACTCCAGCAACTTCAGACCCAGACCCATCAAATGATCCTCATACATTAACCCTTTCATTAAAATCATTCTTGTTAACCTCCTCTGGACTCTTTCCAATACCAGCTCATCTTTTCTTAGATAATAGGCCCAAGACTGCTCACAATACTCCAGGTACAGTCTAACCAATGCCTTATAAAGCCTCAGCATTAGTTCTTTGTTTTATATTCTAGTCCTCAAAATGAATGCCAATATTACACTTGCCTTTCTTACCACTGACTTATGCTGCAAGTTAATCTTCAAGGAATCCTGCACAAGGACTCCTAAGTCCCTTTGCACATCTGATTTTTGAATTTTCTCCTTATTTAGAAAATAGCCCACACCTTTATTCCTTCTACCAAAGTACATGATCATGCACTTTCCAGCACTATTATTCATTTCTTTGTTCAGTCTCCGAATTTGTCTAAGTCCTTCTGCAGTATCCTTGCTTCTTCAACACCACTTGCCCCTCCACTTATCTTTGTATTGTCTCAAACTTGGCTTCAAAGGACACCATGATCCAAATCACACACCTAAGGTGAAAAGAAACGGTCCCAACACTGACCCTGCAGAACACCACTAGTCACCAGCAGCCAACCAGAAAAGGCCCCCACTCTTTGCCTCCTGTCAGTCAGCCTATCTTCTATATCTAATATCTTTCCAGTAATACCATGGATTTTTATTTTGTTAAGCGGTGTGGAGAGTGTACAAGACTGACAAAGAATACTGCACAATATAGACTAGCTGCAGATATGGACTGAGAAATGGCAGATGCAATTTAATCCGGATAAATGTGAGGTGTTGCACCTCGGAAGGGCAAATGCAAGGAGACAGTACACTGTTAAGGGCAAGGTCCTTAACAATGTTGCTGAGCAGAGAGATCTTTGGATCCAAGTTCATAGCTCCTTGAAAGTGACCACACATGTCAATAAGGTGGCTGAGAAGACTTATGATTGCCTGCTTTTATTAGTCAAGGCATTGAGTTCAAAAGTCAGGAGGTTATGTTGCAACTTTATAAAACACTGGTTAGGTCACATCTGGAGTATTTCATACAGTTCTGGTCACCCACTATAGGAAGGATGATGAGGCTTTGAAGAGGGTGCAACAGAGGTTCACCAGGATACCGCCTGGTTCAGAGGGCATGTGATGTCACGAGAGGCTGGATAAACTTGGGCTGTTTTGTCTGGAATGGCAGTGGCTAAAGGGAGACCTGATAGAGGTTTATAAGGTTATGAAAGGCATAGATAGAGTGGACAGAGTATCTGTTTCCCAAACTTCAAATGTCTAATACCAGAAGGCATGCATTGAAGGTGAGAGTGGTAGGTTCAAGGGGAACGTGAGGGATAAGCTTTTTACTCAGAATGATGGATGCCTGGAATGGTGGTAGAGGCAAATATATTTGAGGCTTTTAAAAGGCCCATGGATAGGCACATGGATGTAAGGAAAATGGAGGGATATGGAGATGGTGTAGGTAGGAGGGATCAGTGTTTGAATGTTTTTGATTTGCTTTTTAGCTGGTTTGGCACAACATTGTGGGCCAAATGTTCTAAGTAGCCTGATTTGTGATACTTTGTCAAGGGCCTTCTAAACATCTAAGTAAACAACATCCACTGACTCTCCTTTATCTGTCCTGCCTGTTATTTCCTCAAAGAATTCTAACAGGTTTGTCAAGCAAGACTTCCTCTTGATGAAACCGTCCTGACTTTGGCCTATTTTATCATGTGCCTCCAAGTACCCCAAACATCAAGCTTAATAATAGACTCCAACATCTTCCCAACCACTGAAGTCAGACTAACGGGCCTATAATTTCCTTTCCTCTGCTTCCTTACCTCCTTTCATAAAGAGTGGAGTGACATTTGTAATGTTCCAGTCCTCCAAAACCATTCCAGAATCTAGACCATTACTAATGTCTCCACAATCTCTTCAGCCACCTCCTTCTGGACCCTGGGTGTAATCCACCTAGTTCAGGTAACTTATTCATGTCCAGACCTTTTAGCTTCCTAAGCACTTTCTCCTAACTAATAGCAACTAAATTCACTTCTGCCCCCTGACACACTTGAATTTCTAGCGTATGATGAAGGCTGATGCAAAATATTTATTAATTTCATGTCATTTCTTTGTCCCCCATTACTACCTCTCCAGTGTCATTTTCCAGCAGTCCGATATCCACTCGCCCCTCTCTTTTACTCTTTATGTGTCTGACAAAGATTTTGGTATCCTCTTTTATATTATTGGCTGGCTAGCTTTCATATTTTTTCTCCTTATGGCTTTTTTAAGTTGTCTTCTGTTGGTTTTTAAAAGCCTCTCATTCTTGTAATTCTCACTATTTGTTGCTTTATTATATCCCCTATCTTTTTTATGTTAGTGATGATTGTGTCAATCTCACTTTAGAATAATTCTTCATCTTTGGGATGTATCTATCTTTCACCTTCTGAGTTGCTCCCAGAAACTCTAGCCATTGCTGTTTTGCCATCATCCCTGCTAGTGTCCCCTTCCAATCTACTTTGGCCAGATCCTCTTTCATGCCTCTGTAATTCCCTTTACTCCACTTTAATACTGATATATCTGACTTTAGTTTCTCTCTCTCAAACTGTAGGGTAAATTCTGTCATATTATGATCACTGAATTCTAAGGGTTCCTTTATCTTCACCTCCTTAATCAAATCTGGTTCATTACACAACACCCATACCAGTATTGCCTGTCCTCTAGTAGTCTCAAGCACAAGCCATCTCATAGGTATTCTACAAATTCTCCCTCTTGGGATCGGGCACCAATCTGATTTCCCAATCTACCTACACATTGAAATCCCCCATGACTATTGTAACATTGCCTTTTTTAACATGTTTTTCCTATCTCCCGTTGTAATTTATAACCCACATCTTGGCTACTGTTTGGAGGTCCATATATAACTCCCATTAGGGTCTTTTTACCCCTGCAGTTTCTTAACTCTACCCACAAGGATTCTACATGTTTCGATTCTATATCTGAGGATTAGATTTGATTTTTTTTTACCAACCCTGATGCATTATCAATTACTCCAAAAGACTGGAAGTAGAGTAAATACTGAAAGGCTTTTATTAACAGTAAAATGGGTCTCGTCCCTGCTGAGAATCTGCCCTGGACTGAGAGGAGGAGCAGTGGCACAATCGCCTTTATTCAGGGGTCTGTGGGAGGAGCCACAGGAGCAGTCAGTAGAGGTGTGTGTCCAGACAGGTAACCCAGTTACAACATATATGGTTTACCACAAACCCCCCACCTCTGCCTACCTGTCTGTCCTTTTGATACAAAATGTATCCTTGGATGTTAAGTCCCAACTGTAATCATCTTTCAGGAATGAATCAATGATGCCCACAACATCATACCTGCCAATCTCTAACTATCCTACAAGATCACCTACTTTATTCAGTACACTGTGCTTTCAAATATAATATCTTCCGTCCTATATTCATTACCCTCTTCAATTTTGTTACCATCTTACTGATCAACTTATTCCAATGACTGCAATTTGGCCTGTCATCTGCCTGTTCTTCCTCAGTCTCACTACACACTGTATCAGCTTGTATACTAACTGCCCCATCCTCAGGCCTATCACTCAGGCTCCCATCCCCCTACCAAATTTAAACCCTCCCCACAGAGATATTGGTCCATCTTGGGTTCAGGTGTGACCCGTCCTTTTTCTACAGTCACATCTTCCCCAGAAGAGGTTCCAATGATTCAGAAATCTGCACCAATTCCTCAGCCCCACATTCACCTGCCAAATCATCCTATCCTTATCCTCACTGGCAAGTGGCACAGGTGGCAATCCAGAGATTACTACTCTGGAGGTCCTGCTTTTCAGCTTTCTATCCCATTCCCTATATTCTGTCTTCAGGAACTCCTACCTATATCGGTACCAGCCCGTTTGCTCACTCTGCCCCTTCAGATTGCTGTGGACCCTATTTGAGTCCATCCCTGTCCCTGGCACCTGGAAGGCAACATACCATCCGGTCTCTTTCATAGTCGCAGAAGCTCCTGTCTGTTCCTTTCACTATGGAATTCTCTATCACTAATCCTCTCCTCTTCTTCCCCTTCTGAGCCACAGAGCCAGACTCAGTGCCAGAGGACCAGGTTGCTGTAACTTCCCCATGTAAGTTATTCCCGCACAACAGTATCCTGAGCACTGTACTCACTATTGAGGGGAATAGCCACGGTGGTACTCTACACTGGCTCTTTCCAGAGAGTCACCCAGGTACCTGCCGCCTCATGTCAGGGGTGAATATCCCCCTGTAGCTTCTATCTATCACCTCCTCATTCTTCTGTATGAGCCAAAGGTCATCAAGCTGCAATTCCAGTTTATTAACATGGTCTCTAAGGAGTGGCAGCTTGATGCACTTTGTGCAGATGTAGTTATCAGGGAGAATGGATGTATCTCAGAGATCACACATCTCTCACAAAGAACATACCACTAACTCTGGGCCCAATCTGCCTATCTGCACTAGCTGTGTACTAATAGGCAAAGAAAGAAGGAAAAAAAACTTTCTAGAAACTTTCCTTAAGGGGAAATCTTGCTTGACAAATCTGTTGGAATTCATTGAGGAAATAAAAGGCAGGAAAGACGAAGGAGAGTCAGGACGTTGATTACTTGGATTTTCAGAAGGCCTTTGACAAGGTGCTGCACACGGGGCTGTTTAACAAGACAAGAGCCCGTGGTGTTACAGGAATGATGCTTCATGGATAAATAGAAGGCAAAGGGTTGGAACCAAGAGGACCTGTTCTAGTTGGCTGCTGATAACTAGTGATGCTGTTCAGGGGTCAGTGTTGAGACCACTTCCTTTCACATTATATGTCAATGACTTGGGTGATGGTATTGATGGCTTTGTGGCCAAGTTTGCAGATGATAGGAAGATATGTTGAGGGCCAGGTAGTGTTGAGGAAACAGGGTGTCTGCAAAATGACTGGATAGATTGAGAGAACGGCCAAAGAACTGACTGATGGAACATAGTGTAGGTAAGTATGATCATGCACTGCGGTAGAAGGAATAAAGGCATAGACTATTTTTTAAGTGAGGAGAAAATTAAAAAATCAGGGGTGTAAAGGGACTTGGGAGACCTCGTGCAGGATTCTCCAAAGGTTAACTTGCAAATTTAATGTTAGTATTCATTTTCAAAGGGCCAGAATATAAGAGCAAGGATGTGATGCTGAAGTTTTATAAAGCATCGGTTAGACCACAGTATTGTGAGCAGTTTTACACCCCTTATCTAAGAAAAGATGTTCTGGTGTTGGAAAGGGTCCAGAGGAGGCCCAAGAGAATGATTCCAGGAATGAAAGGGTTAAAGTATGAGGAGTGTTTGACAGCTCTGGGCCTGTACTCACTGGAATTTAGAAGAATGAGGGGCATCTCATTGAAACCTCTCAAATACTGAAAGGCCTAAATGTGTCACCTATTGTGGGGAAGTCTAGGAGCAGAGGGCACAGCCTCAGAAAAGAGCGAAGTCCATTTGGAACAGAGATGAGAAGGAATTTATTTAGCCAGAGGCTGGTGCATCTGTGGACTTCATTACCACAAATAGCTGTATAGGTCAGGTCATTGAGTATATTTAAAGTGGAGGTTGATAGTTTCTTTGTTAGTCAGGGTGCCAGTGGTTACAGGGAGAAGGCAGGAGAATGGGGTTGAGAAGGAACATAAATCAGCTATGGTGGAATGCCAGAGCAGGCTTGATGGGCCAAATGGCCTAATTCTGCTCCTATATCTTATGGACTTCCCAGGCATTCTGCCACTTCATTGGACATGGAAGGTTAAATCTGTGCTACATTCTCTTTTACTGCTGTTCTCTTGTTCTCCTGTTCTATAACCATATTGTCCCATAAACCCATGTGACCATCTTCAAGGTGACATTCATATGAAGCATCCTTGGCACAACATGTTCTCACCTTGAACCCAGGTGGACCTCCACCTGAGGACAGTTGGGAACACATCCCAATGTGACTCTACGGAGCTCTTCTTTCAGTTCTGGTCACCTCAGTACTGGAAGGATGTGGATTCTATAGAAAGAGTGCAGAGGAGATTTACAAGGATGTTACCTGGATTGGAGAGTGTGCCTTATGAGAATAGGTTGAATATTATGAGAATAGGCTGGCCTTTTCTCCTCGGAGCAATGGAGGATGAGAGGTGACCTGATAGAGGTGTATAAGATGATGAGAAGCATTGATCGTGTGGATAGACTGAGGCTTTTTCCCGGGGCTGAAATGATTAACATGGGGTTAGAGGCATAGCTTTAAGGCACTTGGAAGTAGGTACAGAGGGGATGTCAGGGGTAAGTTTTTCATAGAGTGGGTGCGTGCAATGCATGCCAGCGAAGGTGGTAGAGACGGATACAATAGGATCTTTTAAGAGACTCTTAGGTACGTGGAGCCCAGAAAAATAGAGGGCTATGCGGTAGGGTATCCTAGGCAGCTTGCAGGGTAGGTTACGTGGTCGGCACAACATTGTGGGTCGAAGGGCCTGTAATATGCTGTAAATTTCTATATTCTATGTTCTACACCAAGGTTATGGCTTTGACCAGTTTGCTTGACTTAAACCTGACTTGCGTCTGCAATGACAGTTAGATTTCATTGTTACCATTTGAGGAGCTTGGAAGCATTTCAACTGTCTGATTCTTTAATCATCTGTTTCATGTTTGGTTTTCCACTGATTATTTTTCAGTTCATGTATCAAGCACACTTCTCCTTCTCATATGAATCAATTTAACTTGCAGCTACAGATCAGTAGTTACTAAATATCTTCCACATAATAAATGCATCTTATAGTCACAGTGATACAGAACAGAAACAGGCCCTCAGCCCAACTGGTCTATGCCAATCAAAATGCCCATCTAAACTAGTACCATTTTTCAGAACTTGGCCATAACCTTCTAAACAATTCCAATGTATGTATAGTGCCTATAAAAAGTATTCATCCCCTCTTGAAAGTTTTCATGTTTTATTGTTTTACAACATTGAATCACAGTGGATTTAATTTGGCTCTTTTAACTCTGATCAACAGAAAAAGACTCTTTTGTATCAAAATGAAAGCAGATCTCTACAAAGTGATATAAATTAATTACAAATATGAAACACAAAGTAATTGCGTAAGTATTCAGCCCCTTTAATATGACACACCAAATCATCACTAGCGCAGCCAGTTGGTTTTAGAAATCACATTAGATGGAGATCACCATGTATAGTCAAGGTGTTTCAACTGATTGTAGTAAAAATACACCTGTATTTGGAAGGTCCAACTGCTGGTGAGTCAGGATCCTGGCAAAAACTACACCATGAAGACAAAAGAACACTCTAAGCAACTGTGTGAGAAGGTTATTGAAAACTGCAAGACAGGAGATGGATACAAGAAAATCCCCAAGCCACTGAATATCCCTTGGAGTACAGTTAAGTCAATCATCAAGACATGGAAAGAATATAGCACAGATGTAAATCTGCCTAGAGCAGGTCATCCTGAAAAACAGTGACCATGCAAGAGGGGAAGTGGAGAGGGAGGCCACCAAGAGACCTATGACAACTCTAGAGGAGCTACAAGCTTCAATGGCTGAGATGGGAAAGACTGCGCATACAACTGCTGCCCGGGTTCTTCACCTGTCAGAGTTATGGGAGAGTGGCAAAAAGAAAGCCACTGTGGAAAAAACTCACATGAAATCTCGGCTCAACTTTGCCAGGTGGCATGTGGGAGACTCTGAAGTCAGCTGGAAGATTTTTTGGTCTGATGAAACCAAAATTGAGCTTTTTGGCCATCAGACTAAATGCTATTTTTGGCATAAGCCAAACACGGCACATCACCAAAATCACACCTTCCCTACCGTGAAGCATGGTGGCTGCTGCATCATGCTGTGAGGATGCTTTACTGCAGCAGGCCCTGGAAGGCTTGTGAAGGTAAAGGGTAAAATGGATGCAGCAAAATACAGGGAAATCCTGGAGGAAAACCTGATGCAGTCGGCAAGGGAACTGCGACTTGGAAGAAGATTTGTTTTCCAGCAAGACAGTGACCCCAAATATAAAGCTAAAGCTACACAGAAATGGCTTAAAAACATAGAAACATAGAAAATAGGTGCAGGAGTAGGCCATTCGGCCCTTCAAGCCTGCACTGTCATTCAGTATGATCGTGGCTGATCATCCAACTCAGAACCCTGTACCAGCCTTCCCTCCATACCCCCTGATCCCTTTAGCCACAAGGGCCATATCTAACTCCCCCTTAAATATGAACTGGCCTCAACTGTCTCCTATGGCAGAGAATTCCACAGATTCACCACTCTGTGTGAAGAAGTTTTTCCTCATCTTGGTCCTAAAAGGCTTCCCCTTTATCCTTAAACTTCCCCAACATCGGGAACAATCTTCCTGCATCTAGCCTGTCCAATCCCTTTAGAATTTTATACATTTCAATAAGATCCCCCCTCAATCTTCTAAATTCCAGAGAGTATAAACCTAGTCGATCCAGTCTTTCATCATATGAAAGTCCTGCCATCCCAGGAATCAATCTGGTGAACCTTCTTTGTACTCCCTCTATGGCAAGAATGTCTTTTCTCAGATTAGGGGACCAAAACTGCACACTATACTCCAGGTGTGGTCTCACCAAGGCCTTGTACAACTGCAGTAGTACCTCCCTGCTCCTGTACTCGAATCCTCTTGCTATGAATGCCAGCGTACCATTCTCCTTTTTCACTGCTTGCTGTACCTGCATGCCCACTTTTAATGACTAGTGTACAATGACACCCAGGTCTCGTTGCACCTCCCCTTTTCCTAATCGGCCACCATTCAGATAATAATCTGTTTTCCTGTTCTTGCCACCATTCAGGTAATCTGTTTTCCTGTACAACAAAGTTAATGTCCTGGAGTGGCTAAGTCTGAATCCAGACCTCAATCCAACTGAGAATTTGTGGTTGGACTTGAAAAGAGCTGTTCATTCATGATCCCCATGCAATCTAATGGAGCTTCAGCAGTTTTGTAAACAATAGGGGAAAAATTAGTGTCCAAATGTGCAAAGCTGATGGACGCCTATCCACACAGACTCAAGGCTGTAATTGCTGCCAAAGGTGCATCAACTAAACACTGACTTGAAGGGAGTGAATAATTATACAACTATTTTGTGTTTAATAATTATAATAAATTTAGACCAATTTGTAGAAATTTGTTTTCACTTTGATACAAAGGGGTCTTTTCTGATGATCAGTGTCAAAGAAGCCAAATTATTTCCACTGTGATTCAAAGTTGTAAAACAATAGAATGGGAAAACTTCTGGGGGGCATGGGGGGGGGTGAATACTTTTTATGGGCACTGTACCTGTTCTTTTAAAACTTGTACCTGCCTCAACCACTTCCTCAACAACTGATTCCATACATTTCTTGTGTGTCTGTGACCAGCATTATTCCCATTATACATGGGAGCTGTGAAAGCTGCCATCAACATCATTTCCATGTGTTCTTGTAGGCTGTGGACAACTTTGAAGTCAAATACATTGGTTCTGTACATTCTGAAGAGGAAATTGTCCTGAATGCAAAAGCAACACTTCAATTTGTGGCCAAGAGTAACGGTCATGGGCCACTTAGGTAAGATTTGCTTCAAGTATTGCTTTGGATGCAGTGGATCAGTAACTGGAGATGTGACTGCTGGATGTCCCATCCCTAGGAGGAACAGGAACAGTCAGCTTTGAACATATAGGCCACACTGTCATCTGCACACCACTCTATCTTCCCCCAACCCCTCCCTCCAAACATCTCCCTACCTTCACCATCTACACCTCCTCCACCCATGCATCCTCCCACCACAACTCACAGCCTCACCCTCCATATCTCCACTCAACCTGCCTTCCACCCCTCCCTCCACAACTACCTGAATGTCACCTTCCACCCCTCCCTCCACAGCTCCCCCGCCCGACCCCACCTTCCACCCCTCCCTCCGTGGCTCCCCCGGCCCCACCTTCCACCCCTCCCCCTCCCCCTCCCCCCGCAGCTCCGCTCGACCCCTCCCCATCCCCCACTGCTATAAGTATTGAAAGGGATATCTTACAAATTAGGGATTTTAAAAATGAGGTAGAGTAAGTCCAGGGTCAACATGATCCTGTTACAGTGAAGGATAAGGCTGGTAAGAGTGGGCAACCCTGGATGATGAGATACATTGAAGCCTTGGTCAGGAGAAAGGATTGCTATGGGTCAGGTAACAGTGGCTGAGATCAAAGGAATCCCTTGAGAAGCATAAGGAATATATTTCAGGAAGAAAACACGGGGGCAAAATGGGGCACAAGTTATCTTGGTGATAAAGGAGATTTGTGGAAGATTCTGAAAGTATATTAAGAGCCAAAAGTGTAACCAGGAAGAGGAAGATCACAGTGGTCACCTCAGCAAGTTCTTAAATGAAGACTTTTGTCTGTGTTTACCTTTGGAGAAGACCATGTAGGCTGGGTGCTCAGGGATGAGCAGGGTGATGTCCTGAAACAGATCGATATTTAAAAACAATGGTTAATGGTTTTGGCATGCATTAAGTTGGAAAAAGCCCTGGGGCCAATCAGGTGCATGCTAGGACATTGTGGGATGCTATGGTAGAAATTACAGCGGCCCTGCCAGGTATCATAATTACTTCCTTACAGAAGGTGAGATACCAAAAAGTCTCAGTGTGGCTAAGAAGGGCTGGAAAGACAAGCCGGGGATCACAGACCTAATGAGCCAACGTCAGAAGTGGGGTAAGTTACTGGAAGAGATTGCATTTGGAAAGGCCAGAACTGACTAGAGATAGCATTGTTTGTGTGTGTGAAATGGTCTCTCATGAATTTCACTGAATTTTTTTGAAGAGGTAGCCTAGGGGATTGACAAGGGCAAGGAGGTAGATATTGTCTATATGGACTTTAGCTGGCTTTTGACAACGTTCATCGTGGTATGTTACTCTGGAAAGTGAGATCACATAGCTAGCCAATTGGATATACAATTAGCTTTGTGAAAGGAGTCAGAGAGTGGTGTAGTGGATTGTTTTTCAGACTGCAGGCCTATGACCAGTGGTGTACTGCAGGAATCCATGCTGGTTCCCGTTATCCTCTTCCTCAAAGCCAAGATGGTGCCACGTTAGTGGCAGCTGGTTACAGTAGGTCCTGTGATTTTACTGTTTCTCATGTTATTTTGTTATTTTTATGCTTTGTTGTGCACCTAAACCATTTGTGATGGCTATAACACTGTCTGTTTTATTATTTCATACATTATTCTTGCACATTGGTAAATTATTATGTATATTGTTCTGTACTTCATTATTAGTTAATATTTTATTATTATTGCAAAGTGTGTTTTTAAACATTGCTGCTGTAAAGAAATAATTTCCCACTTGGGGTCAATAAAGTTAAAGTACTTACTATTATTAGTCATATATATTAATGAATTTAGATGATTAAAGTTAAATTGGATAGATATATGGACAGGAAAGGAATGGAGGGTTATGGGCTGAGTGCAGGTCGGTGGGACTAGGTGAGAGTAGGAGTTCAGCACGGACTAGAAGGGCTGAGATGGCCTGTTTCCGTGCTGTAATTGTTATATGGTTATATGATTGGTGGCATGGTGTCTAATATTAAGAATGACGTTTCGGGGTACTTGGAGACAAATGATAAAATAAGTCAAAGTCAGCATGGTTTCTGAAAAGGGAAATCTTGCCTGACAAAGCTGTTAAGAGTTCTTCAAGGAAGTAGCAAGCAGGTGGACAGAGGAGCAACACTCACAACACGCTGGAGGAACTCAGCAGGTCGGGCAGCATCCGTGGAAACAATCAGTCAACATTTCGGGCCGGAACCCTTCGTCAGGACTAAAGAGGGAAGGGGCAGAGGCCCTATAAAGAAGGTGGGGGGAGAGTGGGAAGGAGAAGGCTGGTAGGTTCCAGGTGAAAAACCAGCATGGGGAAAGATAAAGGAGTGGGGGAGGGGAGGCAGGGAGGTGATAGGCAGGAAAGGTGAAGAAAGAATAGGGGAAAACACAATGGGTAGTAGTAGGAGGTGGAACCACGAGGGAGGTGATAGGCAACTGGGGGAGGGGCAGAGTGAAATAGGAATAGAGGAAGGGAGGGGGAGGGAATTACCGAAAGTTGGAGAATTCTATGTTCATACCACGGGGCTGGAGACTACCTAGACGGCATATGAGGTGCTGCTCCTCCAGCCTGAGTTTAGCCTCATGGTGGTAGAGGAGGCCATGTATGGACATATCTGGATGGGAATGTGAAGCAGAGTTGAAGTGGGTGGCAACCGAGAGATCCTGTCTGTTTTGGCGGAGGGAGCGGTGGTGCTCGATGAAGCGGTCCCCCAATCTGTGTCGGGTTTCACCGATGTAGAGGAGGCCGCACTGGGAGCACCGGATGCAATAGATGACCCCAACAGACTCACAAGTGAAGTGTTGCCTCACCTGGAAGGACTGTTTGGGGCCCTGAATGGTGACGAGAGGAGGTGTAGGGACAGGTGTAGCACTTACGCTTACAGGGATAAGTGCCGGGTGGGAGATCCATGGGGGGGGAGGGGACGTGTGGACCAGGGAGTCGCAGAGCAAATGATCCCTGTGGAAGGCAGAGAGGGGTGGAGAGGGAAAGGTGTGTTTAGTGGTGGGGTCCTGTTGAAGGTGGTGGAAGTTGCAGAGGATAATGTGCTGGATCTGGAGGCTGGTGGGGTGGTAGGTGAGGACAAGGGGAGCTCTCTCCCTGTTGTGGTGGCGGGAGGATGGGGTGAGGGCCGAAGTGTGGGAAATGGAGGAGATGCGGGTGAGGGCATCATTGATGATGGCAGAAGGGAAACCACGATCCTTAAAGAAAGAGGACATTTGAGATGACAGAGGAGTAGTGGATTTACTTGAATTTTCGGAAGGTTTTTGATAAGGTGCTTAACAGGGTAAAATCCTATGGTGTTACAGGAAGGATACTGACATGGATAGCGGAATGGCTGACAGGCAGGAAGCAGTGAGTGGGAATAAAGGGGGCCTTTTCTGATTGGCTGCCAGTGACCAGTGGTGTTCCTCAGGGGTCCGTATTGAGACCGCTACTTTTCACATTGTTTGTCAATGATTTAGATAATGGAATTGATAGCTTTGTGGCAAGGTTTGCAGATGATACAAAGATAGGTGGAGGGGTAGGTAGTGCTGAGGAAGCAATGTGATTGCAGCAGGACTTAGACAAATTGGAAGAATGGGCAAAAAAGTGGCAGATGGAATAGTGTTGGGAAATGTATGACAATGCATTTTACTGAAGGGAACAATAGTGCAGTCTATTATCTAAACGGGGAACAGGTTCAAAGGTGCAGAGGTGCAGAGGGACTTGGGAATCCTCGTGCAAGGCTCCCAGAAGGTTAATTTACAGGTTGTGTCTATGGTAAAGTAGGTAAATGCAATGTTGGCATTAATTTCAAGGGGAATAGAATATAAAAGCAAGGAGATAATATTGAGCCTTTATAATACACTAGTCAAGTGGCACTTGGAGTATTGGCAACAGGTTTGGGCCCCATGTCTCAAAGGATATGCTGTCATTGAAGAGAGTCCAGTGGAGGTTCACGAGGATGATATGAGGAGCGTTTGGCAGCTTTGGGCCTGTACTCACTGGAATTTAGAAGAATGCGGAGGTATCTCATTGAAACCTAAAGAATATTGAAAGGACTATATAGGGCAGATGTAGAGATGATGTTTCCTATGGTGGGTGTATCCAGAACTAGAGGACACAGTTTCAAAATTGAGGGGTGACCTTTTAGAACAGAGGTGAGGATGAATTTTTTTAGCCTGAGAGTAGTGAATCTGTGGAATGCTCTGCTACAGACTGTGGTGGAGGCCAAGTCCATGGATATATTTAAGGCAGAGGTCGATAGTTTCCTGATCAGTCAGGGCATCAAAGGTTATGGCGAGAAGGCAGGTGTATGGGGTTGAGTAGGATCTGGGATCAGCCATGATGGAATGGCAGAGCAGACTCAATGGGCTGAATGGATTAATTCTGCTCTTATGTCTTATAAGTTTGCAGATGACACAAAACTTGGACAGTGAAAAAGGTTGAGTGAGATTACAACAGGATTGAGATCAACTGCAGAATTGGGCAAAGTAATGGCAGGTGGAATTTAACTCAGACAAATGCATATTTTGGGAAGTTAAGGCTAGTGAAGGACATGCACAGTAAATAGTAGGGCCCTAAGGGAGTGCTGTAGATTACAGAGACCTTGGGATACAGGTATATACAGTAATTACCTGAAAGTGGTGGTACAGGTAGAGTGGTACAGGTATATACAGTAATTACCTGAAAGTGGTGATACAGGTAGTGATACAGGTATATACAGTAATTACCTGAAAGTGGTGGTACAGGTAGAGAGTGGTGGAGAGTTTGGCCTGCTTGTCTTCACCACATGGGGCACAAAGTACAAGAGCTGGAACTTTTCACCCAGTTGGTCTAGAGAGTTCTGGTCTCCGCACTATAGGAAGGATGTGATTAAACTAGAGAGGGTGCAGAAAGGATACAAGGACATTGTCTAGACTGGAGGCTTTGAGTTAAGAGTAGACCAGTTGGGACTTTATACACTGGAGTGAAAGAGACTGAGGGGTGACCTCGTAAAGGTTTATAAAATCATTAAGGACATGGATAAGGTGGATGCTTTTCTCCAGGGTAGGTGAGTCTGTAACGAGAAGGCATAGGTTTACTGTCAAAAGAGAAAGATTTAAAAGGGAGCGAAAGGTGTTTTTCACACGGAGGGTGGGGTTATATGGAGAGAGCTGCCAGAGGAAGTGGTGGAATGGTTACAATTACTCTTGGAAAACATTTGGATAGGTAAATGAATAGGAAAAGTTTAGAGTAGGGGTCAGCAACCTTTTTGCCTCTGTGGGCCGGATTGTGTGTTAATGAGCGGACAGTGGGCCAGATAAATGCCATAAACTTGAAATATGGGAATTATCCATTTAAATACATCCAGTTATGTTTTACCTCAAATTAATGAATAATGCATGCTAGAAAATCATTTGTGCTTAAGGTTGCCTACCCCTGGTTTAGAGGAATGTGGACCAAATGCAGGCAAATGGGAGTAGAGGCAGGACCACTGTGGGATCAATGTAAACATTAATGGCACTAGTTCAGTGGGTGGAAGAGTAAAGTGATTTTAAAGGAAAGCCGAGGTTTTTCATACTTCAGCTCACTGAGTCTGAGCTGTGACTGAGTTTGATCGTACCATAATATATCTCATCATCTGCTTTCTTGCAGTTGACCTTGTGAAAATTCTAGTGTTAATAGTGATATCTAGTGAGGTCTTTGAATAAATTAATGTTCCTTTCACATAAAAAGAATGAGTAAACAGTAAATAAAGAGGAATTTACACCCTTCAATGTTTAGTAAAAACTGTGATTGTAATGTATGATTAAAAACAAAATGCTGGAAAATTCCAGCTGATCAAGTGACACCTGGGAAGGCCAGATGTGTGCTAAGCTGCCATGCAATTATTAATCAGAATCAGGTTAATTATCACTGACATGACATTAAATGTATTGTTTTGTGGCAGGGGTACAGTACAAGATGTAGGAGTTACTGAAAGTTACAATAAATAAATAAATAATACAAGAGAGGAATAGTGAGGTCGTGTTCAAGGACCATTACGAAATCTGACTGCGGCAGGGAGGAAGTTGTTCCTGAAACCTTGAGTGTGGGTCTTGGGGTCCTGTCCCTCAGCCCCGCTGGTAGTACTGAGAAGAAATCATGTCGCAGATGATGAATGCTGCGGTTGAGGCCCCAGCTCTGAAAGACATCCTTGATGGTAGTGAGAGTTGTACATGTGATAGAACACATACAACCTGACAAAGGTGAGGAATTCCTGAACTAGTGTGCTTGCCTATGCTTCCAAAATCTTGGTGCTAATCCCAATCCTGAGCTATTGGTGCACAAAGCCTCACGGACCCTATGATAAAAACACAGGCTATGCTTTGGGTAAATGCAAAAGCTCCATACTGCTCTAAGGAAGAAAAGGTCAATCCCCCAGCCTCCAGGGCAATATTAACACCTCATTTTAGCAGTGATCAGAGTGTCATCATTTTGCAGATTGTGGAGATACATACAGTACAATTCAAGTTTGATCATCATTCAGTCATATATGAATAGAGCTAAACGAGGCAGCATTACTATGGGGTCAAGGTGCTAAAATGCATTAATAACACAAGGACTCATTCACAGAATAAGAGTCCTTCCACCCACAACACCATGGCTTGTTGGCCAGTCCTCACATGTACTGGACAACAAACCCACATAGAATAGCAGTAAAACACAATGATGTATGGAATATGTGTGTATATAGTCCAGACCACCCAGCCCGCCGAGATCATCTCTCGACCAGCCCCGATCCCCGACCCTCGCTAGACAATACTGAGGCTTTGAGGCTCAGTACAGCACAAATAGATTAGTGAAAATACAACCAAATATATCTGTATACTCTATATTTGTATATACTGTATATAATGCAGCTTTGAGGCTCAGTACAAGCATAAATAGATTAGCAAAACTACAACCAGACAAATATATCTGTATACTGTATATTTGTATATACTGTATATAATGCAGCTTTGAGGCTCAGTACAAGCACATATAGATTAGTAAAACTACAACCAGACAAATATATATGTATATGGTCCAGACCCCTCAGTCCAATCGCCACAATGGCACTACGCCACCCTCGGTAGAGACTGGGGGTTCGGATGCCTCTCTCGCGGCAGCTGAAAAGCAGGTGACATCACGGCTTGAGGCCCGAGTCCATTGAGTGCGGCTAAAAAATCTACCCTTGGCCACAGCAGAGCTTGCATTCTGCCCAGCGAAACTCCGTTACGGACGTGGCACCACACTGCCCCCAGTGACGTGCAGCAGTTTGGTCCCCTCACTGCGGGCAACTACAAACAGGCAACACTGTGGCTTCCGGCCTAATCCTAAAACCGAAGCCAGTGGGGTCACTCGCCATCTACTCCTACATTCATCCAGTAAATCAGCGAATCGAGTTTGCAATCACAAGAAAAGTGACCATAACATCCAGATTAACACGGTCCAAAGGGAGCTTGTGATCACAAGAAAAGCGACCATGATGGCCATTCACTACTTGACTGTAAACTTCCACCCACTCCGGCAGCAGCTTCTTCATTGTCCCCGCCAGTGAGCAACTCGCGGATGGAGAAAGCCCGCAGTACTATAAGTTCTTAACGTATAGCAGGATCTTGCGATCGTTGGATGTAAGTAGAACGGTAGCACCTTTTGTTGACGCCATAGAAGCTGCTGCAACCAGTTACGCCACCATCTTGCTGATAGCAAGTTCAAAGTTCAAAGTAACTTGGATTCAGTGACTCCACTCATGCGTATCTCATGGACAGCAATATGTGCTTTCGTTTGAACCTGTCTCTATAACAAAGGCAGTCCTGTATATGACTACAAACGTATCCCTGGGTTGCATTATGCAAGTACCCCCTCAGATAATCTTGCAAGGGATAAACAATCCATCACTGAAGCCGCACGTCTGTCTGGAATTGAAGGTTTCCTGTTGAGGACTGAAAAACACGTGAATTAGTAGAAGTGGGCATCTGTGCCTTCAGACCTTCACCACCACTCAAGGGGTCTCTCGCCGAAGGGTCTCGACAGTACTCTTCCATAGGTGCTGCCTGACTTGCCGACTCTCCAGCAATTTGTCTGTGTTGCTTGGATTTAGAACATCTGCAGATTTTCTCTTGTAAGTGATAGGTGAGACTAGTAAGGGGAAAGGAGGTAGGGGGAGTGAAGAATGAAGAGAGAAGGTGGAAGAGGTGGGCTGAAGAAGAAGGAGTCTGATAAGGGGGAAAAGTGGATCGTGGAATAAAAGGAAGGAGGGGAACCAAAAGGAGGTGATGAGAAAGCAAGGAAAAGGGAAGGTATGAGAGGGGAGCCAGAATGGGGAATTTAAAAAAAGAGGGAAGAGGGAGGGAGGAGAAATTACCACATTAGAAAAATGAATGCTCATGCCATCAGGTTGGAGGCTACCTAGACAGAGTGGTGTGAGTCACTCCTCCAAGCTGAGTGTGCCTCATTCTTGCAGTACAGGAGGCTGTAGACCAACACATCGGAATGGGAATGGAAAATTGAATTGCAGTGGGTGGCCACCAGGAAATCCCATCTTTTGGGGCTGACAAAATGAAGGAGCTCAACAAAGTGGTCCCTCAGTCTGTGTTGTGTCACACTGATGTAGAAGAGGCTGGGCCAGGAACACTGGATGCAGTAGATGACCCCAACAGACTTGCAGGTGAAATGTCACCTCATCTGGAAGGGCCCTGAATGGTGGTGAAGGAGGGGATGAATGGACAGGTGTAGCACTTGGTCTACTTGTGAAGGTAAGTGGGGAGGGATGAACAGATAAGGGAGGTCATGGAGAGAGCAATTCCTGCAGGAAGTAAAGAGTGGGGGTGAATGAGTAGATGTGCAAGAAATGGAGGAGTTCCTGTTCTTTAAAAAAGGAGGACATCTCAGATGTTCTAGAATGGAATACCTAATCCTGGGAACAGATGTGACAGAGGGGGAGAAACTGAGAGGAGGGAATAGCATTTTTACATGTGACAGGATGGGAAGAGGTATAGTCAAAATAGCTGTGAGAGTCAGTAGATAGCCTGTCTTCAGAGCTGGAGTGAGAGAGATTGGGAAAGGGGAGAGAGTTATCGGAGATGGTACCAAGTGACAGGGTGGAAATTGGAAACAAAGTTGATGAAATTGATAGGCTCAGCATGGGTGCGAGAAACAACACCAATGCAGTCATCAATGTCGCGTAGAAACAGTTCCACACAGCCGATGAAAAGGCTCATGGATTTGGAGAAAGTGGGAGAAGCTGAAAGTGAAATTGTTGAGGGCCAGACGTAAGAGGCTGGTGGTGGAGTGGAACTTGTTAGGTTTGTTGTGCAGAAAGAAGCAGAGAGCTTTAAGGCCTTCATGATGGAGAATAAACCATATTAGGGCTGGACATTCAGAAGAAGGGCCAGGGAAGTGAAAGTTGTTGAGGAGATCGAGTTGTGAAATGTTGGTGTGTAGGAAGGAAGGGATTGACCCGTGGGGGATAAGATGGAGTCAACATGAGTTCATCAGGGCAGGAGCAGACAGAATCAATGGACCTAATGGGACATTCCAGTTTTGGCTAGGAGGTAGAAATGAGCACTGCGGGGTATAGGAACTGGGAGGTTGGTGGCAGAGGATGGCGATATGATGGAGACAGCTATGTGTGAACACCAGGATTTCTCCTGTCACCATTTCAAAAATTCTCTTCTTGTGATGCCAAAGTGGATGATCTCATGGAAAATTGTGCGGGAACCATCTATCCAGTTCTCACCCAATCACTAGCTTAGAACACAGAACATAGAGGCTCAAGAAATTCTGCAGATACTGGAAATCTGGATCAAAGCACACAAAATGCTGAAGGAACTCAGCATGTCAGGCAGCATCTATGAAGGAAAATTAATAGCTGACATTTTGTGCTGAGATCCTTCATCAGGACTGGAAAGAAAGAATGCAGAGACCAGAACAAAAGGATGGGAGATGTAGGGAGTACAAGTTGGCAGATGATAGGTGAGTCCAGGTGAGAGGGGGAATGATGTGAGGATGTTGTGGGGAGAGGGGAGGAAATAATATGAGAAGCTGGGAGATGATCAGTGAAAAAGGCTAAAGAAGGAATCTGATCAAGGAGGACATGGAATAAAGGAGAGTAGGGAACCAGAGGGAGGAAGGTGAAGGTGATGGGCAAGTCAGGGGGCAGAAGTGGGGAAAGAGAAGGGGTGAAGGGGCCACAGAGACGAGGGAAAACAGGGTGGGGAAGAGGGGAGTGGTCACCAGAAGTCAGAGAAGTCAATGTTGATGCTGTCGGTTTTCAGTCCACCAAAATGGAATATGTGCTGCTTCTACAATCTGCATCTGGCTTCAACGTGGAAGTGGAAGAGGTCATGGACAGACATGTCAGTGAGGGAATGGGGAGTGGAATTGAAATTGTTGGCACTGGAGATCCTTGCAGTTACAGCAGATGGAGTGAAGGTGCTCAAGCAGAACACAGAAAAGTACGGTACAGGAATAGGTTCTTCTCCCCACCGTGTCTTCAGAATCAGAATCAGTATCAGGTTTATTATCACTGGCATGTGATGTGAGATTTGTTAACTTAGCAGCAGCAGTTCAATGCAAAACATAATCTAGCAGAGAGAGAGAAAAAAATAATAATAAATAAAATAAAACATAATAAACAAGTAAATCAATTACGTACATTGAATAGATTATTAAAAAATGTGCAAAAACAAAAATACTGTATATTAAACAAAGTGAGGTAGTGTCCTAAGCTTTAAAGTCCATTTAGGAATCAGATGGCAGAGGGGAAGAAGCTGTTCCTGAATCGCTGAGTGTGTGCCTTCTCGCTTCTGTATCTCCTACCTAATGGTAACAGTGAGAAAAGTGCATGTCCTGGGTGCTGGAGGTCTTTAATAATGGAAGCTGCCTTTCTGAGACACCGCTTCCTAAAGATGTCCTGAGTACTTTGTAGGCTAGTGCCCGAGATGGAGCTGACTAGATTTACAACCTTCTGCAGCTTCCTTTGGTCCTGTGCAGTAGCCCCTCCATACCAGACAGTGATGCAGCCTGTCGGATGCTCTCCACGGTACAACTACAGAGGTTTTTGAGTGTATTTGTTGACATGCCAAATCACTTCAAACTCCTAATAAAGTATAGCTGTTGTCTTGGCTTATTTATGACTACATCAGTATGCTGGGACCAGAAATCTTGACATCCAGGAACTTGAAGCTTCTCACTCTCTCTACTTCTGATCCCTCTATGAGGATTATATGTGTTCCTTCATTTCATCCTTCCTGAAGTCCACAATTAGCCCTTTCATCTTACTGACATTGAGTGCCAGGTTGTTGCTGTGGCACCACTCCACTAGTTGGCATATCTCACTCCTGTACACCCTCTCGTCACCACCTGAGATTCTACCAACAATGGTTGTATCATCAGCAAATTTATAGATGGTAGCCTAGCCACACAGTCTTGTGTACATAGAGAGTAGAGCAGTGGGCTAAGCACACACCCCTGAGGTGCGCCAGTGTTGATCGTCAGCGAAGAGGATATGTTATCACCAATCCGCACAGACTGTGGTCTTCCAGTTAGGAAGTCCAGGATCCAATTACAGAGGGAGGTAATCACCCACCATGATGCCGATTTAAACTAATCCCATCTACCTGCACATGGTCCATATTCCTCCGTTCCATACTTGTCTACTTCTTCAACTTTAAACACTTAAAACTTTGGGTTTAGCAATCCAGAGTTAGGAAATTTAAGAATTTTTTAAAAAAATAGTCAGTCCAGACATACTCAAAGTTACTAACCACTGTTTGCCATGTTATTGGGAGAGAGGACTTCGCTTGTTCCCAGTTATAAAGGGCTTTTCTTGGCCTTTGGCAGATACTGCTCAGTGTATGAACCATATAAGAGCCTCCTGTCTCCAGACTCTGACAGTAAGATTGAAAATACAATCAGCAGGGAGTTTAACCTGACAACTTACGTCAGGGAAATAGAGGAGCTGAGAAAGATGGGTGTAGAGCTGGCCTCTCTGCCGGTCCATGTTCCTCTGGAGCTGCTGCTGCTGGACTGCACCGAATTAAATCAGGTAAGTGAAACACAAACACTGACAGTAGCTCACCTCAAAGCCCTATTCCCTCACTATACATCCTGCCAGGGTATTCTTCAACCCAATGGTATGAACATTGAACTCTCCATCTCCAGGTAACCCATACCCCCTCTGTGTTCCTTTCACACTTCGCCTATCACTGACTAGACTCCATTTCACCTCTCCACACGAGACCGGAAGTTACAGGAGCAGAATTATACCATTCAGTATATTGAGTCTGTTCCACCATTCTATCATGACTGATTTTGTTTATGTATTGCACTGCACTGCTACTGCAAAACAACAAATTTCACACCATACAGTTGGTGATAATAAGTTTGATTTTGATTCTGACCCCTTTCTCTTAGCTTCTCCCTGTAACCCTTAAACACTACCCCCCCCCCACAAACAAACAAGAACCTCAAATTCACTCATTGACGTGGCCTCTGCAGCTGACTGTGACAATGAATTCCACAGATTCACCACCCTCTGGCTGAAGAAAGTCCTCCTCATCTCCGTCTTAAAGGGATGTCCCTTTATTCTAAGGCTGTGCCCTCTGGTCCTAGTCTCTCTTTCAAACAGACGCACCACTCCATACTGGCCTTTCAGTGTCTGGCAGGTTTCAATGAGATCATTCCTCATCCTTCTGAACTCCATCAAGTACACCCCAGAAGCATCAAATGCTCCTTATATGTTAATGAAAGCATTGAAATGTGAATCTCCTCTCGACCCTCTCCAGGGCCAGCATATCCTTACTGTGGACAGCAGAGTGTAGTGGTTAGTGCAGTGCTTTACAACACCAACCATGAGACTGGGGTTCAATTCCCACCACTTCAAGGAGTTTGCACGTTCTCCCCAGGATCTCAGCTTGCTTCAATACCCCAAAGAAGCAAGGCAGGGTGATGTGGATTTGCTATATGGCAACACTTATGGGTTGCTCAGCACAGTCCTCGTCGATTTGAACGACATATTTTGATGGACATGTGACAAATAAAGCCAATATCATCTCAGATACAGGCTCAAAATTGATCATAACACTCCAAGTGTGGTCTGACTGAAGCCTCAGCATTACATCCTTGCTTTTATGCACAGGACTCCAAAGTCCTTTAATACCCTCAATTTCGGAATTTTCTCCCAATTTAGAAAATAATCTGCACCATTATTCTTCCTTCCTTGGATGATCAGCCATGATCATACCGAATGGCGGTGCAGGCTCGAAGGGCCGAATGGCCTACTCCTGCACCTATTTTCTATGTTTCTATGTTTCTTCCAAAGTGCACAATCCAACACTTCCCTACACTATATTCCATCTGTCATGCTTTTCCCCAGTCTGTTAACCTGTTTAAGTCCTTCTTGAGAATACCTGTCATTCTACCTATCTCAGTGTCGTCTGCAAACTTGACCACCATGTCCTTTGTTTCTTTATCGAGGTTATTAATGCATAAAGTGTAAAGTTCTGGTCCCCAGGGGGAACTCCTTTTCTCTCTAGCAGCCATCTTGAAAAAACCCTGTTCTCTGACTTCTGCCTATCCATGTCAGTACCTTGCTGTAACCTTGTTTAGCAGCCTTATGTACAGCAACTTGTCAAAGGCCTTCTGAAAGTTAATATAAGCAACATTCACCAACTCTTCTTTGTCAGACCTGACCATTAAAGAATTCTAACAGCCTTGTCAAGAAAGCTATCTCCTTAAACAAACTGTGCTGACTTCACCCCCATGTTTCATCCACTTCCAAGCACCCCAAATCTCATCCTTAATGGCTCTAAAATCCTACCAACCACTGAGGTCAGGCTCACCAACCTATAATTTCCTGAGTTTTGCCTCCTTCCCTTCTTAACTAGTGATGTCACATTTGCGATTATCCAGGCCTCTGGCACCCTCCCTGACTCCAATGATTCTTGAAAGATCACTAGTAATTTCTCCACTATCTTTGCCAGCTACTTCTTTCAGACCACTGAGGTATAGTCTACCTTGTCCACCTTTGGGCCTTTCGGCAGGAGTGAGTGTACCCCCAGTGAGTGTTGGAGTTGTGTCAATCCCTCTCTCTCTGCCCGACAGCACCTATCCACCCGCTGCCGTCAGCTCTCTGCCCGGGTCGCTGGTAAAGTCGTAGAGGTTTCGGCCAAGCTGAACGCCAGCGTGTGCACCCGGTACGGGGACGTGGTGAAAAGGCTGAGCCAGCCAGTCGACCACACCCGGGGCTTGGTGCAGCTGAGGCGGGAGTTGGAGAGTGTCCAGAGCCAGGAGCTGCCCCGGCTGCAGGTGGGTGTGAGGCGTAGGCGGGTGGGCAGCTGGAGACCTTCGACCTGGGAATCACCATCCTGAGTAGAGCTGTCCCACAGCTCAGGGCAGGGGATGGCTCCCCGGAGGGGTTTAACGTTCTGGGGACGACGAGTGGAATGGGGAGAGTTGGAGAGAGAGTGAAGTAGAGCGAAGTAGAGTGGTGGGAGGAGAGGATTGTACCAAGGCAGATAAGTGTGCATTCCTGCTGGTGGATTGCGGGAGGGGTGCAGGGGAGGGCAAAGTAAGAGAGGAAGGAAGAATCCGCCCCAACAATTGGGTGAGTGTCCTTAGATTGAGGGAGGGGGGAAGGAGAGGAGTTGGGCTTTGTAGAGTGGAGTACAGGAAGGGGAGGAGTTGGGGTGTTGGCACGGTGGGGTGCAGGAAAGAGAGGAGTTAGGGTGTTGGCACAGTGGGGTACAGGAAGGGGAGGAGTTGGGGTGTTGGTAGAGTGAGGTACAGGAAACGGATGATTTGGGGGGTGTTTGTAGAGTGGGGTGCAGGAAACGGATGAGTTGGGGGCTGTTTGTAGAGTGGGGTACAGGATGTGGAGAGCTGGGGGTGTTTGTTGAGTGGGGCAGGAAGGAGAGGAGTTGGGCAGTTGTTGGTAGAATAGGAGCAGGAAGGGGAGTAGTTGGTGGGTTGTGGTAGAGTGGGGTGCAAGAAAGGGAGGCGTTGGGTGGTGTTGGTCGAGTGGGGTGCAGGAAGTGGAGAAGTTGGGGGGTGTTTGTAGAGTGGGGTGCAGGATGAGGAGAGTTGGGGGTGTTTGTAGAGTGGGGTGCAGGATGAGGAGAGTTGGGGGTGTTTGTAGACTGGGGTGCAGGAAGGGGATGAGTCAGGGGTGTTTTTAGAGTGGGGTGCAGGAAGGAAAGGAGTCGGGGTGTTGATAGAGTGGGATACAGGAAGGGGATGAGTTTGGGAGTGTTTGTAGAGTGGGGTGCACGAAGGCAGAAGTTGGGGTGTTGGTAGATTGGGGGCAGGAAGGGGAGAATTTGGGGGGTGTTGGTAGAGTGGGGTACAGGAAGTGGACAGTTGGGGGTGTTTGTAGGGTGGGGTGCAGGAAGGGGTGGCATTGGGATTTTGGTCGAGTGGGGTGCAAGGAGGGGAGAAGTTGGGGGGTATTGGTAGAGTGGGGTGCAGGAAGGGGATGAGTTCGGGGGTGTTTGTAGTGTGGGGTGCAGGAAGGGGAGAAGTTGTGGGGTGTTGATAGAGTGGGGTGCAGGAAGGCTGAATTTGGGGTGTTGGTATATTCAGAGGCAGGAAGGGGATGAGTTGGGGGGTGTTTGTAGTGTGGGGTGCAGGATGTGGAGAGTTGGGGGTGTGTGTAGAGTGGGATGCAGGATGGGGATGAGTCTGGGTGTGTTTGTAGAGTGGGGTGTAGGAAGGGGAGCAGTTGTGTGGTGGTAGAGTGGGGTGCAGGAAATGGATGAGTTCGGGGGTGTTTGTAGAATGGGGTGCAGGAAAGGGAGGAGTTGGGGGGTCGTGGTAGAGTGGGGTGCAGGATGTGGAGAGTTGGGGGTGTTTGTTGAGTGGTGTGCAGGAAGGGGAGGTGTTAGGGGGTGTTTGTAGAGTGGGGTGCAGGAAGTGAAGGAGTTGGGGGTGTTGGTAGAGTGGGGGGGCAGGAAGTGAAGGAGTTGGGGTGTTTGTAGTGTGGGGTGCAGGAAGGCAGAAGCTGGGGTGTTGGTGCATTCGGGGCAGGAAGGGGAGGAGTTAGGGTGTTGGTAGAGTGGGGTACAGGAAGGGGATGAGTTTGGGGGTGTTTGTAGTGTGGGGTGCAGGAAGGGGCGGAGTTGGGGGTGTTAGTAGAGTGGGGTGCAGGAAGTGGACAGTTGGGGGTGTTTGTAGAGTGGGGTACAGGAAGGAGATGAGTTTGGGTATGTTTGCAGAGTGGGGTGCAGGAAAGGGTGACATTGGGGATGATGGTCGAGTGGGGTGCAAGTAGGGGAGAAGTTGGGGGATGTTGGTAGAGTGGGGGAAAGGAAGGAGAGGAGTTGGGGGTGTTAGTAGAATGTAGTGCAGGAAGTGAAGAGTTGGGGTGTGTTTGTAGAGTGGGGTGCAGGAAGGCAGAAGTTGTGGTGTTGGTATATTCGGGGGCAGGAAGGAGAGGCATTGAGGATGTTGCTAGAGTGGGGTGCAGGAAGGTGAGGGATTGGGGTGTGTGTAGAGTGGGGTGCAGGAAGTGAAGAGTTTTGGGTATTTGTGGAGTGGGGTGCAGGATGTGGAGAGTTGGGGGTGTTGGTAGACTGGGGTGCAGGAAGGGGAGGAGTTGGGGGGTGTTGCTAGAGTGGGGGCAGGAAGTGAAGAGTTGTGGGGTATTTGTAGGGTGCGGTGCAGGAAGAGGAGGCATTGGGGATGTTGGTAGAGTGGGGTGCAGGAAGGGGATGAGTTTGGGGGTGTTTGTAGTGTGGAGTGCAGGAAGGCAGAAGTTGGGGTGTTGGTAGATTCGGGGGCAGGAAGGGGAGGAGTTGGGGGTGTTGGTAGAGTGGGGTGCAGGAAGTGGAAAGTTAGGGTGTTGGTAGAGTGGGGGCAGGAAGGGGATGAGTTTGGGGGTGTTTGTAGAGTGGGGTGCAGGATGTGGAGAGTTGGGGGTGTTTGTAGTGTGGGATACAGGAAGGGGGGAGTTGGGGGTGTTTGTAGAGTGGGGTGCAGTTCGGGTGTTGGTATATTCGGGGGCAGGAAGGGGAGGCATTGTGGATGTTGCTAGAGTGGGGTGCAAGAAGGGGATGAGTTGGGGGGTGTTTGTAGTGTGGGGTGCAGGAAGGCAGAAGTTGGGGTGTTGGTAGATTCGGGGGCAGGAAGGGGAGGAGTTGGGGGTGTTTGTAGTGTGGGGTGCAGGAAGGGGGGAGTTGGGGGTGTTTGTAGTGTGGGATACAGGAAGGGGGGAGTTGGGGGTGTTTGTAGTGTGGGGTGCAGGAAGGAGAGGAGTTGGGGGTGTTGGTACAGTGGGGAGCAGGAAGGAGAGGAGTTGGGGGTGTTGGTACAGTGGGGAGCAGGAAGGAGAGGAGTTGCGGGTGTTAGTAGGGTGGCGTGCAGGAAAGGAGGAAGTCCGCTCCAGACGATGGGTGAGTGTATCTCGTGGGAAGATGGGAAGGGAGAGAGGAGGAATAAGTAAGGAGAGGGATTCCGCCGCAGACAGCTGGGTGTGTGTCCCTGGGTGGTGAGAGGGAGGAAAGTCGATGTCTGTCGCTGTCAGACGGGTGAGCGCCCGGGGGTGGTGCTTCAGTGCCGGCCCCCTCCACCACTCGCCCTCTCCTTCCTCGGCGCCCACAGCCAGTCCTGTGGGAGCTGGCGGTGCAACCGGGTTGCCCGACTGTCGGGGAGCTTCTCTTGACCCTTCATCCTCCCGCTTCCTGGAACTATTTCGTGTTGTCCGTGCTGTCCGGCTGCCCCTGAACCGTCTCCTGCTCCCCTCCCATCCAGGACGAGCTGGAGATAGCGGTGCGGAACCTGCTCTTCCTGCTCGAGTACGCCGGCCTGTCCGCGGAGGACATCACTCACCACAGCAAAACCTTCTGGTGGCCGGAGCGCATCGGTCCGATTGTCAGGAACAGGTCAGTGCCTGCACGTCGCTGGGCAAGGCAGCTACCTCCTGATTTCAGCCGTCTTCCTTCCAGCCGGGCGGAGTAGGGAGAGCAGCCGGGCCGGCTTTTCATTCAGATCTGTTTCTGCGTATTGCCCAGACTCCACTCTTGGAGCCTCCTAAGTTTAAAACAAAAGCTGACAAGGGAGACATAAAGTGAACGGAACAATTTCTCGTGTTTCTAATTGTAATATTCGGCAGGAATTCCGCGGGGGAGGGGGTACGGTGAAAGTGGAACTCCCTCTTCATGAGTCTGAAGAGATTTATTAAGTATGAAAGTTAGATCGATCTTTAATGAGGGTTATCACCGCCTTCAGATATAAATTCTCTGTCTGAGCCTCTCCGACTCTCCCCTTCCTTTCTTCGCCCCACGGAAGATGCTCCCTACCTAGCTGTAGGAGCAGGTTTTGTTTGTAACACTCCGTGACGTGGCTGCGAACCTCTCACTATCTTAGGGCTGATTGACAGGTTAGTACCGGCTGGAAGCTGAGATGAATTGGTTCAGTGCGGAGAACGCTCAGTTTGCAAACTAACCGTACCCCTGTCTCTCAGTTGTCTCCGGTTACAGAGGGAGCACGATGTGGCCGTGTCCAGGCTGGTTCGCTGGCGGGAAGATTTCACCAAGCGGATTGAGGGAACTGCGGCCATGGTGAGGGAATTCCACAGGAAAGATCGCATGTCCGAAGCCCAGCTGTACGCGGAGAAGCTGCGGCTCATTAACGGAAGGATCGAGGAATTCGCAGAGGAGGTTAGCTTTCTGTCCATTACTGATCAGCGAACGCTAGTATCGGCGATAGTTTAGTATTGTCACACATACAGCGGAAAGCTGGTCTTGTACAGATTTGATCATTACAAGGTGCATCGAGGTAGGTCAGGGCAAAACAATAATAGAATGCGGAATAAAGTGAAACGGCTAGTGTGCATGCACCTTCACACTATCCTGTGTTATCTGAATTCATCTGACGTCTCCAAATTATGCTGCAATTTATTTATCAATTTCCAATACATTGTTAATGAATTTCCACAGGATTCGCTGATCAGTTCCGCTATCTCCCTGAGCAGGTGCAGCGCAGAGACCGATACTGGAACAGTTGCAGTTTGATTGATGTTTGTTGTTGCTTTTCTCGCAATTAGCAGAGCGGGTAATTTATGCAGACAGCCATTTCCCCGGTTAAAGGCACTGCTGCTCCTGGAAACAGGTCCGTTATACAGTAAATCACCGACAGCTCCCAGCACATCATTGTCAAGTAACACACCAAGGAGAAGGTGCTCGTACCCAGGCTGTCTATCACAGCCGCCAGGAATCCGTCCCGTTTCAAAACCCTGGCTCTTAGATCTTCATCGTCTGTGCACACATTGAAACATGATGACAGTCTCAGTCTCTCTCTCTCTCTCTCACTCTCACTCTCTCTCACTCTCTCATTCTCTCTCTCACTGTCACTCTCTCTCTCACTCTCTCTCTCACTCTCTCACTCTCACTCTCTCTCTCACTCTCACTCTCTCACTGTCATTCTCTCTCTCACTCTGTCTCTCTCACTCTCACTCTCTCTACTGTCACTCTCTCTCACTCTCTCTTTCTCACTCTCTCTCTCTCACTCTCACTCTCTCTCTCACACTGTCACTCTCTCGTTCTCACTCTCTCACTGTCACTCTCTCTTTCTCACTCTCACTCTCACTCTCTCTCTTTCTCACTCTCTCTCACTGTCACTCTCTCTCTTTCTCACTCTCACTCTCTCACTGTCACTCTCTCTTTCTCACTGTCACTCTCTCTCTCACTGTCACTCTCTCTCTTTCTCACTCTCTCTCTCACTGTCACTCTCTCTCTTTATCACTCTCACTGTCACTCTCTCTCTTTCTCACTCTCTCTCTCTCTCACTGTCACTCTCTCTCTTTCTCACTCTCACTCTCTCTCTCACGGTCTTTCTCTCACTGTCACTCTCTCTCTTTCTCACTCTCACTCTCTCTCACTGTCACTCTCTCTTTCTCACTCTCAGTCTCTCACTCTCACTCTCTCTCTCTTTCTCACTCTCTCTCACTGTCTCTCTCACACCCTCACTGTCACTCTTTCTCACTGTCACTCTCTCTCTCACTGTCACTCTCTCTTTCTCACTCTCTCTCTCTCACTGTCACTCTCTCACTTTCTCACTCTCACTCTCTCACTGTCACTCTCTCTCTTTCTCACTCTCTCTGTCACTGTCACTCTCTCTCTCTCTCACTCTCACTCTCTCACTGTCTCTCTCACCCTCACTGTCACTCTCTCTCTCACTGTCACTCTCTCTCTCTCACTGTCTCTCTCACTCTCTCACTGTCACTCACTCTCACTCTCTCACTGTCACTCTCTCTCTTTCTCACTCTCACTCTCTCTCTCACTGTCACTCTTTCTCTCACTGTCACTCTCTCTCTTTCTCACTCTCTCTCTCACTCTCTCTCACTGTCACTCTCTCTTTCTCACTCTCTCTCTCTTTCTCACTCTCACTCTCTCACTGTCACTCTCTCACTGTCACTCTCTCTCTCACTGTCACTCTCTCTCACTGTCACTCTCTCTCACTGTCTCTCTCTCACTCTCACTCTCTCTCTCTCACTGTCACTCTCTCATGTCACTCTCTCTCTCTTTCTCACTCTCACTCTCTCTCTCACTGTCACTCTTTCTCTCACTGTCACTCTCTCTCTTTCTCACTCTCTCTCTCACTCTCTCTCACTGTCACTCTCTCTTTCTCACTCTCTCTCTCTTTCTCACTCTCTCTCTCACTGTCACTCTCTCTTTCTCACTCTCACTCTCTCTCACTGTCACTCTCTCTCACACTGTCACTCTCTCTCTTTCTCACTCTCACTCTCACTGTCACTCTCTCTCTTTCTCACTCTCACTCTCTCACTGTCACTCTCTCTTTCTCACTCTCACTCTCTCACTGTCACTCCCTCTTTCTCACTCTCACTCTCTCTCACTGTCACTCTCCATCTCACTCTCACTCTCTCTCTCTCTCACTCTCTCTCTCTCACTCTCTCTCTCACTCTCACTCCCTCTCACACTGTCATTCACTCTTTCTCACTCTCACTCTCACTGTCACTCTCTCTCTTTCTCACTCTCTCTCTCTCACTCTCACTCTCTCTCTTTCTCACTCTCTCTCTCACTGTCACTCTCTCTCTTTCTCACTCTCACTGTCACTCTCTCTCTTTCTCACTCTCTCTCTCACTGTTACTCTCTCTCTTTCTCACTCTCACTCTCTCTCTCACTGTCACTCTCTTTTTCTCACTCTCAGTCTCTCACTCTCTCTCTCTCTCTCACTGTCACTCTCTCTCTCTCTCACTCTCTCTCTCACTGTTACTCTCCATCTCACTCTCACTCTCTCTCTCTCTCTCACTCTCACTCTCTCTTTCTCACTCTCACTCTCTCACTGTCACTCTCTCTCTTTCTCACTCTCACTCTCTCTCACTGTCACTCTCCATCTCACTCTCACTCTCTCTCTCTCTCACTCTCACTCTCTCACTGTCATTCTCTCTCTCTCACTCTCTGTCTCTCTCTCACTGTCACTCTCTCTTTCTCACTCTCTCTCTCACTCTCACTCTCTCTCACACTGTCACTCTCTCTTTCTCACTCTCACTCTCTCTCTCACTGTCACTCTCTCTTTCTCACTCTCACTCTCTCTCTCACTGTCACTCTCTCTCTTTCTCACTCTCTCTCTCACTGTCACTCGCTCTTTCTCACTCTCTCTCTCACTGTCACTCTCTCTCTTTCTCACTCTCACTCTCACTCTCTCACTTTCCCTCTCTCTCTCACTGTCACTCTCTCTCTTTCTCACTCTCTTTCTCACTCTCTCTCTCACTGTCACTCTTTCTTTCTCACTCTCACTCTCTCTCACTGTCACTCTCTCTTTCTCACTCTCACTCTCTCTTTCTCACTCTCTCTCTCTCACTGTCACTCTCTCTCTCACTGTCACTCACTCTCTTTCTCACTGTCACTCTCTCTCTCACTGTCACTCTCTCTCTCACTGTCACTCTCTCTCTCACTGTCACTCTCTCTCTTTCTCACTCTCACTCTCTCTCTCTCTGTCTCTCTCTCTCACTGTCACTCTCTCTCTAATTGTCACTCTCTCTCACTGTCACTCTCTCTTTCTCACTCTCTCTCTCTCTCACTGTCACTCTCTCTCTCACTTTCACTCTCTCTCTCACTGTCACTCTCTCTTTCTCACTCTAAATCTCTCTCTCACTGTCACTCTCTCTTTCTCACTCTCACTCTCTCTCTCACTGTCACTCTCTCTCACTATCACTCTCTCTCTTTCTCACTCTCTCTCTCACTGTCTCTCTCTCACCCTCACTGTCACTCTCTCTCTCTTTCTCACTCTCTTTCTCACTCTCTCTCTCATTGTCACTCTCTCTTTCTCACTCTCTCTCTCTCACTGTCACTCTCTCTCTTTCTCACTCTCACTCTCTCACTGTCACTCACTCTTTCTCACTCTCACTCTCTCACTGTCACTCTCTCTCTCTCACTGTTACTCTCTCTCACTGTCACTCTTTCTTTCTCACTCTCTCTCTCTCTCACTGTCACTCTCTCTCTCTCACTGTCACTCTCTCTATCACTGTCACTCTCTCTTTCTCACTCTCACTCTCTCTCTCACTGTCACTCTCTCTCTCTCACTGTCACTCTCTCTCTCACTCTCACTCTCTTTCTCACTCTCTCTCTCACTCTCACTCTCTCTCGCTGTCACTCTCTCTTTCTCACTCTCACTCTCTCTCTCACTGTCACTCTCTCGTTCTCACTCTCACTCTCTCTCTCACTCTCACTCTCTCTCTCACTGTCACTCTCTCTCTTTCTCACTCTCACTCTCTCTCTCACTGTCACTCTGTCTCTCACTGTCACTCTTTCTTTCTCAGTCTCACTCTCTCTCACTGTCACTCTCTCTCTTTCTCACTCTCTCTCTCTCACTGTCACTCTCTCTCTCACTGTCACTCTCTCTCTCACTCTCACTCTCTCTCTCACTGTCACTCTCTCTTTCTCACTCTCACTCTCTCTCTCACTGTCACTCTCTCTCTCTCTCTCTCACTGTCACTCTCACTCTCACTCTCTCTCTCACTCTCACTCTGGTGGTTAGTTCCAGACTTCCGCCAGTCTTCCTGAGGAAAGTCCTACTCAATAACCCTGCTACCTGTTACCAGAAATCTCCGTCACTCTAGTGAATTACCTTCTGCTGTAGTCAAAGGGTCCTTTCCAATGACCCATTGCTCATTTCACATGCCAAGTCTGGATGGTTTCAAAACAATACAGCCCTGCTTGCCCGGTGTAATTCTGACTGTAATTTAATGCAGCCTGGCAACTGCCTGTGATTCTCTACACCTTTCCCAATGCTACCACAGCCTTCCCACAATGTGACAGCCAGAACCATGCCAGTGCGCACACTGTATCCTCACAAGGATTTTCACACTTCCTACTATTTTATCCTGTGCTGCAGCCGTAGCGCAGAAGGGCAGACGCCTCATCTACCTGTCTGAGTCTGTGGACATGCTGGTCAATGTCACTATTCCTTGTAATGCTCATCGTCCAGCCACTCATTGTCTTGTGCATTGTTCCATTTGCCCTCCCCATCCCCAAACCATGTCCCCCAACTTCTCCACATTAATTTCTATTTGCTGTTGTTATTGGTATTGATTTATTATCATCACGTGCACCAAGACAGAGTGAAAAGCTTGTCTTGCATACTGTTCATACAATTCAAATCATTACCCAGATCATTGAGGTACAACAAGGTAAAACAATAACAGAATGCAGAATAAAGTGGAACAGCTACCGGGAAAGAGCAGTGCAGGTAAACAATGAAGTGCAAGATTATAACGAGGTAGATTGTCAGGCCATCTATCTGTACAAGCGGTCCATTTCTCTGCCTGTCCAACCATCCCACTGACAGGTTCATGCAGCAAAGACCTTCCTTCCTCACTGTCAGCTGCACTGGCAAGGCTGAGCTTCACCCTATCCTCAGCTCTGCACTGGCAAGGCTGAGCTTCACCCTATCCTCAGCTCTGCACTGGCAAGGGTGAGCTTCACCCTATCCTCAGCTCTGCACTGGCAAGGGTGAGCTTCACCCTATCCTCAGCTCTGCACTGGCAAGGGTGAGCTTCACCCTATCCTCAGCTCTGCACTGGCAAGGGTGAGCTTCACCCTATCCTCAGCTCTGCACTGGCAAGGGTGAGCTTCACCCTATCCTCAGCTCTGCACTGGCAATGGTGAGCTTCACCCTATCCTCAGCTCTGCACTGGCAAGGGTGAGCTTCACCCTATCCTCAGTTCTGCACTGGCAAGGGTGAGCTTCACTCTATCCTCAGCTCTGCAGGGTCCTGATGCCTGTGGTCCTGTGCTCATTAAAGTTTGTATCCACACCTTCCTGTCTGCTTCCCTTCCATCC
This sequence comes from Mobula hypostoma, assembly GCF_963921235.1. NCBI lineage: Eukaryota > Metazoa > Chordata > Chondrichthyes > Myliobatiformes > Myliobatidae > Mobula > Mobula hypostoma. The sequence continues at coordinate 1,597,316 of NC_086116.1, read as the reverse complement.
CACAGCTTTTACTTCTCTAATCTGTCAATTTCACTTAAATCCATATGGACTTCATGGGCGCTCAGTGACACATCCTTTCCACTTCCTCAGTTACCTTAGTCATTAGACAAATACACTTCTGTTGTGAAAAATCCACGCAGGTCATCCTCATTAACAAAGTTTCAAAAGTTGTTTATTGAGTTATTTAGAGATTTACAGAAAATGCTGTTTTACATAACCTTTCAGAATATCTTCTGAACCATTTCCCACTGTTGGGCAGTCAAGGGCTGAGATAAAGGGCAGCTTGCTTCCAGGAATTCTAGATGTCTGATGAGGCTGATGTGGGACCTTTGGCAGGTGGATAGTTGTGGAGGTGTTGTGCCCACCTGCCATTTACACTGAGCTGCTGTGTGTTCCCACTACCTGTCCCAGATGCTGCTTCTCCACCAGTCAGTGTTTACAAATAACTTTGAACAGATGGTGACGTCTCAACAGCACATTGCTGTTTGTGGCAATGCATTGCAGCTTGGCTGTGGCTTTTGCCATTATGGATGCTCAATCAGCTCGTCAGTCACTTCGGTGGTCCAGATGTAATCATGTTCTGTTACCTTTGTACAGAAAGCCATGATTAATCATGAAGAAGTTCTACTGGAGATGGGCCATGTTAGCCCTTACCACCAAATCCAGGATATCATTGATGAAAAGGAGCCCTATGAGAAGCTGTGGACGGCTGCCCTTCAGTTCAACCTGCACCACGAGAAGTGGATGAATGGCTCGTTGTTACAAGTTAACGCAGAAGAGGTCGAACAGGAGGTTGGAATGAGATTTATCCCTCTTGTGTTTAGGCAAAAGATACATCAATCAATCTTTCTGGTCACAGTAGAATTATGACTTTCTGCCTAAAACATAATTCTGTGGCGTCAAATGAAATTATTGACATTTGAAAATGTACGTGTATATTAGACACTTTTAAAATACGTGGGTTAACCTCTAAGGAAGGTGCTGTATAAAGCACGGTGGGCTTCAATGTGAGCAGAATGAGATTCAGACTGAAACAAAATTCTTCCTCAGAAATGAATTCAAACCCAATGTTACACACAATACCCAAGTTGTTAATAGTTTGTGACAATAGAGATTCTATAGACACCAGAAATATTGAATAACACACAGAAGGTACTGCAGAAACTTAGCAGGTCAAGCAGCATCTATGGAACGTTCAGTGCTTTGGACCATGACTCTTCATCTGCACTAAATGAAGCGTCTCGGCCCGAAATGTTGATTGTTTATTCCCCTCCATAGATATTGTCTGACCTGCAATTTCCTCCAGCATCTTGTATGTGTTGCTCCTGACAATGGTTTGTGTAGCAGTGAAGTCTAGTTCCTATTTTAACTGTGTACAGGTGTCAAGATCTGTGAATACAAATTATTTGATGTTTGAAAGGTGATCTACATGTCCTTGGCGTGTTCCCATTAGGTGCAGAGTTTATGGAGGATCAGCTACAAGTTAACAAAAGTTTTCCATCACCCAGAGCTACATGGGCCATTAAAAGTTGCAACCGCCATCAAAACCAAGCTGGAGAAGTTCAAAATCAACTTGCCCCTGATCAGTGCACTCTGTGCTCCTGGGATTAGACAACGTCACTGGAGTCTGATAAGCCAAAAGGTAGGCAGAGTACTTAAAGCACACAGACTAAGAATGTGTAAAGTATGAACACGTTTGAGGAGCATGAGTAGTTCTTAGGAAGTATACTTTCTTTCAATTGTATAGAGGCAGTTGGTTTTAAAGAGGCTATCACAAACAAGAAAGGAAACGGATTTTTTTCTGATAGCTGGAGATCAGGAAACAGGGAGAATTCAGATTTATTTATCACATGTACATTGAACCATACAGTGAAATGTGTCATTTGTATTAACAACCAACATGCCCGGGGATGTGCTGGGGACAGTCCATATGTTACCACGCATTCTAGCACCAACAGAGCACACATAACAATGCTTGGCAGAACAAGACAGATACCAGAGGCTGCAAAACAAGCCCAGTTTCTCCCTCCCACCCATGCACGTATGTACACAGTCCTCCAAACCCAGGACAGGCCGTCTTTGGCCTCCAGCTTCCAGTGGCTTCGACTCGCAGACATTGAGCCTTCAAACTACCCAGTGGACTCGCAGAGATTCACAGACTCAGGGCTCTGGCCATTGAGCCTCGATCTCCGGACTTTTAATTGACTTTCAGGCTTTGATCTGGACTTCTGATCGATCTTTGGGCTTTGTTCTTCAATATCGACCCCAGAACTCACGGGACTCCAGGTGAGAGACACCAAATGCTGGCCAAACCAAGAGATTTGTCAATTCAGACACTTAAAGCCAGATAGTTCGAATATTGGCCTTTACCTGAAGGAGGTGAGTAATAAGAGGAAGAGGTCATGTGTAACTGGGCAGAACTTGCTCAGACCCTGTTCCAAGTTTTTAGGCTTGGCACAGAGTATCAGGAAGGAGGTATTATCATCGGTGGTCTGTAGAACAGAACCTGCAGCTAGGTAGGCATAATCACCTGAACATAGAAGTCTGAGGAGGGATCTAAGTTTGCTAGTTAAAGTACGAATGTGATTCAGTAAAGCAAAGAGAGACGGATTATCTCTGGGCTAAGGGGATGCGTCATAAGGAGACCTAATAGAATCTGCGGTCAGTCCTGCAAGAGCAAAGTCTAAAGCACCTTTCCAGTCTCTACGACTTGGTGTATATGAACAGTTACTGCTTCCAGGGCAAGGGAATGCAAGCATAGCTGCTGTTTTCAACGCTGATAGGGTTTTGTTGGGTCCAGATACTGAGAGGGATGGAGGGGAAGTGGTGATCAACGTGCTCTGTTCGGACAGGAGAATGACTCTGTGATGTCCCTTTCTCACTAGCACCTCAGCCTGTTTTCCAAAGAGCAACACTTGACCACGTCACCCATCAGAATCCCTGGGCACCGCCTGTGGAGCTCCGTGCAGAGTGCATACAGTCACGGCAGCTTACACAACAGCCCGAGTCTCAACCCGGACAGACCGCTGTCCGTCTCAGAGTTTGCTGAACTTCCGTGGCCTTTGTGAAGCTCAGTCCTCCCACTTTAAATCAGTGTGGGTGTTGTGAGCGGGGCAAAGTGTGGTCACTGTATGGAACAGAAGTGATTGAGACAGGTACATGAGCAGTATTTTTAAAGGCATTTGGACAGTTACATGGGTAGGAAAGCGTTTGAGAGATATGGGCTAAACACAGGCAAGTACAGTCAGTGGCTACTTCATTGTGTACACGGTCTTCTGCAGCTGTAGCCCATCCACTTCAAGGTTCAATGTATGATACAATCAGAAATGCTCTTCTGCACACCGCTATTTTAATGTGTGACTGTTTAAGTTACTGTCGCCTTCCTGTCAGCTTGAACCAATCTGGCCATTTTCCTCCGACCTCTCATTAACAAGGTGTTTTCACCTCCAGATCTGCCACCTGTTGGGCGTGGTTTTTTTAATCTTTCTCTGTAAATTGTAGGGACTGTTGTGAGTGAAAATCCCAGGAGATCAGCAGTTTCCAGGATACTCAAACCACCCTGTCTGGCACCAACAATCATCCCATGGTCAAAGCCACTTAGGTCATATTTTTACCCCATTCTGATGTCAGATCTGAACAACAACTAAACCTCTTGACCATGCTTTTATGCATTGAGTTATTGCCAAATGTTGACTGATTAGATATTTACGTTAGTTACAGTACAGATTATTATCTGAATGGTGGCCGATTAGGAAAAGGGGAGGTGCAACGAGACCTGGGTGTCATTATACACCAGTCATTGAAAGTGGGCATGCAGGTACAGCAGGCGGTGAAAAAGGCGAATGGTATGCCGGCATTTATAGCGAGAGGAGTCGAGTACAGGAGCAGGGAGGTACTACTGCAGTTGTACAAGGCCTTGGTGAGACCACACCTGGAGTATTGTGTGCAGTTTTGGTCCCCTAATCTGAGGAAAGACATCCTTGCCATAGAGGGAGTACAAAGAAGGTTCACCAGATTGATTCCTGGGATGGCAGGACTTTCATATGATGAAATACTGGATCGACTAGGGTTATACTCTCTGGAATTTAGAAGATTGAGGGGGGAATCTTATTGAAACGTATAAAATCCTAAAGGGATTGGACAGGCTAGATGCAGGAAGATTGTTCCCGATGTTGGGGAAGTCCAGAACGAGGGGTCACAGTTTGAGGATAAAGGGGAAGCCTTTTAGGACTGAGATGAGGGAAAACTTCTTCACACAGAGAATGGTGAATCTGTGGAATTCTCTGCCACAGGAAACAGTTGAGGCCAGTTCATTGGCTATGTTTAAGAGGGAGTTAGATATGGCCCTTGTGGCTACAGGGGTCAGGGGGTATGGAGGGAAGGCTGGTACAGGGTTCTGAGTTGGATGATCAGCCATGATCATACTGAATGGCGGTGCAGGCTCGAAGGGCTGAATGGCCTACTCCTGCACCTATTTTCTATGTTTCTATGTTTAGCAAGCAGGTGTGCAGGTGTACCTAATAAAGTGGCCACTAAGCGTAGGGAATCTTGATCAGCATTTACCAGGCAAGTTGAAGGGCCTGACTTTGTACTGTATGACTGTAAGTCAATGACCTCCCTTGGAACACACACAAAATGCTGGAGGAACTCAGCAGGCCAGGCAGCATCTATGGAAAAGAGATCTATGGTCCACATCTATGGTCAACATTTGGGCCGAGTCCCTTCATCAGGACTGGAGAAAATAGATGAGAAGTCAGAGTAAGAAGGTGGGAGAGGAGAGGAAGAAATACAAGATAGGAAGTGATAGGTGAAGCCGGGAGAGGGGGGAACAGTTGGGGCGTTGATTGATGGAGGAGATAAAGGACTGGAGGAGGAGGAATCTGATGGGAGACTACAGAAGGCCAGGGAAGAAAAGGAAGGGAGGAGCACCAGAGGGAGGTGATGGGCAGGTAAGGAGATAAGGTGAGAGAGGGAAATGGGAATGGCGAATGGTGAAGGAGAGGGGGAGCCATTACCTGAAGTTTGAGAAGTCAATGTTCATGCCATCAGGTTGAAGGCTACCCAAATGGAATATAAGGTGTTGCTCCTCCAACTTGAGTGTGGCATCATCATGACAGTGGAGGAGGCCGTGGATCGACATATCAGAATGGGAATGGGAATCGGAAGTGGAATTAAAATAGGTGGCAACTGGGAGATCTGGCGAACGAAGCACAGGTGCTCGGAGAAACGGTCTTCCAATCTACATCGGGTCTCATCAATATACAGGAAGCCACACTGGGAGCACTGAACACAGTAGATGACCCCAACAGACTCACAAGTGAAGTGTCGCCTCACCTGGAAGGACTGTCTGGGGCACTGAATGGTAGTGAGGGGGGAGGTGTAGGGGCAAGTATAGTACTAGTTCCACTTGCAAGGATAAGTGCCAGGAGGGAGATCAGTGGGGAGGGACGAATGGGCAAGGGAGTCACATAGGGAACGATCCCTGCAGAAAGTGGGGGGGGGGGAGGGCAGGGAAAGATGTGTTTAGTGGTGAGATCCTGTTGGAGGTGGCAGAAGTTCTGGAGAATTGTGCTGGACGTGGAGGCTGGTGGGGTGGTACTTGCCTTGGATTCACCAGATGTGCTGGGTCTGCAGTTCACTGTGTGTAGGGACTGAAATGTGAGCCTTGCTCACACCGTACCTGACATGCATTTCAGCAGAATGCAAATGAAGGAAGCACTATCAGCTAGAGAAACTCCATCCACTCCTTACACTGTACTTCAGGATGGGAAAGGAACAAAAATCAGCTGCATAGGAGCCTCTCTTCGTTTCATCTCATGTTCTCATCTCCCTTCAGTCAGTTCTGAGCAACTGTTAATGTTGACAACTTTACTGTGGTCCTGTTTTTTACTGCAGCATCCTCTCTCAGGATCTGTACAACTAAGATGAGATGGAAATCTCTCCAGCCTACCATCATGTTGCTGCCACTGGGAAGGTTTGTTATCAGACATAGAAAATGTGCGTAAAAGGGCAATGTTACAATACCCATGGGGGGGGGGTTAATATGCAGGTACATAGATTTGGAAAATCAGTTAGATGTTGGATCCCAAGAGAAGGAATTTGTAGAATGCCAACAAAATGGTTTTTCAGCAACACACACAAAACGCTGGAGGAACTCAGCAGGCCGGGCAACATCAATGGAAAAAAGTACAGTTGACGTTTCGAGCCAAAACCCTTGGGTAGGACTTTTTTCCATAGATGCTGCCTGGCCTGCTGTGTTCCTCCAGCATTTTGTGAGTGTTGCTTGGATTTCCAGCATCTGCAGATTTTCTCTTGTTGTGAAATTTCACGTCACGTGCCGGTGATAATAAACCAGATTCTGAAATGATTTTTTTGTGTTTGACCCACTAGAGAAAAGGTTATTCTGGATTGGGTGTTGTGTAATGAACCAGATTTGATGAGGCACACTTCAGAGGCAGTGATCATTTGATAGAATTCTCTCTGTTGGTTGAGAGGGAAAAGCTAAAATCAGACGTATAAGAACTACAGTAAAGAAAAACTACAGAGGCATGAGAGAAGAGCTGGCCAGAGTTGATTGGAAGAGGACGCCAAGAGGGAAGATGGCAGAGCAGCAATGGCTAAAGTTCCTGGGAGCAGTTTGGAAAGCATAAAACAGATACACCACAAAGATGAAGAAGTTTTCTGAAAGGAGGATGAAGCAACCCTGGCTGACAAGGGAAGTCAAAGACAGCATAAAAAAAAATGAGAGGGTAAACAGTGCAGCAAAAATTACTGGGAAACCAGAGATTTGGGAAGCATTTAAAAACCAACAAAAGTCAATGAAAAAAAGTCAGTGAGTGAGTGGGCCAGTGAAGGAGTGGAGCTTCGAGGCTTCCACTCGAGAGGCTTCGACGAGAAGAGGCGGAGGGCAAGCTAGCTCGTAGTTAGTTTTTACAATGTCTCCTGAGACGGTGATGTGCCTCTCATGTGAGATGTGGCGGTCTTGGGGGAACTTCCCTCTCCTGCAGAGTCACATCTGCCAGAAGTGCATGCGGCTGGGCGATATGGAAGACCATGTTAGGAATCTGGAGCAGCAGCTGGATGACCTTCGACTCATAAGGGAGAATGAGGCAGTCATAGATGAGAGCTACACGGAGGTAGTCATACCTAGGCTGTTGGAAGCAGGTCGTTGGGTGACAGTCAGAGGGGGGAAAGTGAAGGTGAGCAGACAGGTAGTGCAGAGCACCCCTGCAGCCATTCCCCTGAATAATAGGTTTACCGTCCTGGATACTGTTGGCGGGGATGACCGACCAGGTGTGAGCCACAGTGGCAGGGCCTCCAGCACTGAGTCTGACCCTGTGGAGCAGAAGGGTGGGACGGAGAAGAGGAGAGCTGTCGTCATTGGAGACTCTATAGTCAGGGGAGCAGACAGGAGATTTTGTGGACCTGAGAAGGACACCCACATGGTTTGTTGCCTCCCGGGTGCCAGGGTCCAGGATGTCTCTGACCGGGTGCACGACATCCTGGTACAAGAGGGAAAGCAACCAGAAGTCGTGATACATGTTGGTACCAACGACATAGGCAGGAAGAGGGATGAGGTCCTGAAGTGTGAGTTTCGGGAACTAGGCAGAAGGCTGAAGAGCAGGACCTCAAGGCTGGCATTCTCAGGATTGCTGCCAGTGCTACGTGACTGTGATGGTAAGAATTGGAGGAGATGGCAGTTGAATGCGTGGCTGAGGAGTTGGTGCAGGGAGCAGGGTTTTAGATTTTTAGATCATTGGGATCTCTTCTGGGGAAGGTGGGACCTGTACAGATTGGATGGGTTGCACCTGAACTCGAGGGGGAGCAATATCCTTGCAGGTAGGTTTGCTAGCATGGTTCAGGAGGGTTTAAACTAATTTGCGAGGGGGATGGGACCCAGAATGATAGAGCACTGAAAGAAGTACATGGAGTAAAGCCAGATCTATCATACAGAGAGGCTTTGAGGAAAGAGAAGCAGGATAAATGGTGTAAAGACAGTAAGGTAGAAGGGCTGAAATGTGTGTACCTCAATGCAAGAAGCATCAGGAACAAAGGTGATGAACTGAGAGCTTGGATACATACATGGAATTATGATGTAGTGGCCATTACAGAGACTTGGCTGACACCAGGGCAGGAATGGATTCTCAATATTCCTGGATTTCAATGCTTTAAAAGGGATAGAGAGGGTGGAAAAAGGGGAGGAGGGGTGGCATTACTGGTCAGGGATACTATTACAGCTACAGAAAGGGTGGGTAATGTAGCAGGATCCTCTTTTGAGTCAATATGGGTGGAAGGCAGGAACAGGAAGGGAGCAGTTACTCTATTGGGGGTATTCTATAGGCCCCCCTGGTAGCAGAAGAGATACAGAGGAGCAGATTGGGAGGCAGATTTTGGAAAGGTGCAAAAATAACAGGGTTGTTATCATGACTGACTTTAACTTCCCTAATATTGATTGGTACCTGATTAGTTCCAAGGGTTTAGATGGGGCAGAGTTTGTTAAGTGTGTTCAGGACAGATTCCTGTCACAGTATGTGGACAGGCCGACCAGGGGGAATGCCATACTAGATCTAGTACTAGGTAACGAACCGGGTCAGGTCACAGATCTCTCAGTGGGTGAGCATCTGGGGGACAGTGACCACCGCTCCCTGGCCTTTAGCATTATCATGGAAAAGGATAGAATCAGAGAGGACAGGAAAATTTTTAATTGGGGAAAGGCAAATTATGAGGCTATAAGGCTAGAACTTGCGGGTGTGAACTGGGATGATGTTTTTGCAAGGAAATGTAGTATGGACATGTGGTCGATGTTTAGAGATCTCTTGCGGGATGTCAGGGATAAATTTGTCCCGGTGAGGAAGATAAAGAATGGTAGGGTGAAGGAACCATGGGTGACAAGTGAGGTGGAAAATCTAGTCGGGTAGAAGAAGGCAGCATACATGAGGTTTAGGAAGCAAGGATCAGATGGGTCTACTGAGGAATATGGGGAAGCAAGAAAGGAGCTTAAGAAGGGGCTGAGAAGAGCAAGAAGGGGGCATGAGAAGGCCTTACAACAGGAATTCTGCAGATGCTGGAAATTCAAGCAACACACATCAAAGTTGCTGGTGAACGCAGCAGGCCAGGCAGCATCTCTAGGAAGACTGCACCTCCTCCTAGAGATGCTGCCTGGCCTGCTGCGTTCACCAGCAACTTTGATGTGCGTTGCATGAGAAGGCCTTGGCGAGTAGGGTAAAGGAAAACCCCAAGGTATTCTTCAATTATGTGAAGAAAAAAAGGATGACAGGAGTGAAGGTAGGACCGATTAGAGATAAAGGTGGGAAGATGTGCCTGGAGGCTGTGGAAGTGAGTGAGGTCCTCAATGAATACTTCTCTTCGGTATTCACCAATGAGAGGGAACTTGATGATGGTGAGGACAATATGAGTGAGGTTGATGTTCTGGAGCATGTTGATATTAAGGGAGAGGAGGTGTTGGAGTTGTTAAAATACATTAGGACAGATAAGTCCCCGGGGCCTGACGGAATATTCCCCAGGTTCCTCCATGAGGCGAGAGAAGAGATTGCTCAGCCTCTGGCTAGGATCTTTATGTCCTCGTTGTCCACGGGAATGGTACCGGAGGATTGGAGGGTGGCGAATGTTGTCCCCTTGTTCAGAAAAGGTAGTAGGGATAATCCGGGTAATTATAGACCAGTGAGCCTTACGTCTGTGGTGGGAAAGCTGTTGGAAAAGATTCTTAGAGACAGGATCTATAGGTATTTAGAGAATCATGGTCTGATCAGGGACAGTCAGCATGGCTTTGCGAAGGGCAGATCGTGTCTAATAAGCCTGATAGAGTTCTTTGAGGAGGTGACCAGGCATATAGATGAGGGTAGTGCTGTGAATGTGATCTACATGGATTTTAGTAAGGCATTTGACAAGGTTCCACATTGTAGGCTTATTCAGAAAGTTAGGCATGGGATCCAGGGAAGTTTGGCCAGGTGGATTCAGGATTGGCTTGCCTGCAGAAGGCAGAGGATGGTGGTGGAGGGAGTACATTCAGATTGGAGGATTGTGACTAGTGGTGTCCCATAAGGATCTGTTCTGGGACCTCTACTTTTCGTGATTTTTATTAACGACCTGGATGTGGGGGTAGAAGATTGGGTTGGTAAGTTTGCAGACGACACAAAGGTTGGTGGTGTTGTAGATAGTGTAGAGGATTGTCAAAGATTGCAGAGAGACATTGATAAGATGCAGAAGTGGGTGGAGAAGTGGCAGACGGAGTTCAACCCGGAGAAGTGTGAGATGGTACACTTTGGAAGGACAAACTCCAAGGCAGAGTACAAAGTAAATGACAGGATACTTGGTAGTGTGGAGGAGCAGGGGGATCTGGGGTACATGTCCACAGATCCCTGAAAGTTGCCTCACAGGTGGATAGGGTAGTTAAGAAAGCTTATGGGGTGTTAGTTTTCATAAGTCGAGGGATAGAGTTTAAGAGTCGCGATGTAATGATATAGCTCTATAAAACCCTGGTTAGGCCACACTTGGAGTACTGTGTCCAGTTCTGGTCACCTCACTATAGGAAGAATGTGGAAGCATTGGAAAGGGTACAGAGGAGATTTACCAGGATGCTGCCTGGTTTAGAGAGTATGCATTATGATCAGAGATTAAGGGAGCTAGGGCTTTACTCTTTGGAGAGAAGGAGGATGAGAGGAGACGTGATAGAGGTGTACAAGAAAATAAGAGGAATAGATGGAGTGGATAGCCAGTGCCTCTTCCCCAGGGCATCACTGCTCAATACAAGAGGACATGGCTTTAAGGTAAGGGGTGGGAAGTTCAAGGGGGATATTAGTGGAAGGTTTTTTACTCAGAGAGTGGTTGGTGCGTGGAATGCACTGCCTGAGTCAGTGATGGAGGCAGATACACTAGTGAAATTTAAGAGTCTACTAGACAGGTATATGGAGGAATTTAAGGTGGGGGCTTATATGGGAGGCAGGGTTTGAGGGTTGGCACAACATTGTGGTGTACTATTCTATGTTCTATGTAAAAGCCATAAGGAGGAAAAAGATGAAATATGAAGGTAAGCTAGCCAATAAAATAAAAGAGGATACCAACCATTTTATATGGTTTATCTTATATATAAAGAGATGAGAGTGAATATTGGACCACTGGAAAATGACACTGGAGAGGTAGTAATGTGTGATAAAGAAATGGCGGGCAAACTCAATAAGTTTTCTGCATCAGTCTTCACTGTGGAAGACACCAGCAGTATGCTAGAAATTTGAGAGTGTCATGGGCAGTAGAGAGTAAGGAGAAGGTGTTTGGGAAGCTGAAAGATCTGAAGATGGATAAGTCACTTAGACACACCCCAGGGTTCTGAAAGAGGCAACTGAAGGCATTGTGGAGGCATTTATAGTGACCTTTCAAGAATCACTTGATTCTGGAGTACTGGAAAACTGCAAATGTCAATTCGCTCTTTAAGAAGGAAAAGAGGCAAAAGACAGGAAATTATTGACCAGTTAGCCGGATTTCAGTGGTTGGCAAGATGTTGGAGTCCTTTATTAAGGATGGGCTTTTGTGATACTTGGAAGCACATTATAAAGTAGACCAAAGTCATCATGATTTCCTGAAGAGATCATATCTCCAGACAAATCTGTTGGAATCCTTTGAGGAAATAACACGCGGGAGACACAAAGGAGAGTCAATGGATGTGTTTACTTCAATTTTCAGAAGATTCTTGACAAGGTGCCACACATGAAGCTGCTAAACAAGATAAGAGCCATGGTATTACAGGAAAGATACTAGCATGAATAAAAGACTGGCTGACAGGCAGAAGGCAAAAAGTGGGAATAAAGGGGGACTTTTCTGGTTGGTTGCCAGTGACTTGTGGTGTTCGGCAGGGGTGAGTGTTGGGACCACTTGATGGCTTTGTAGCCAGGTTTTCAGTCAGTACAAAGATAAGTGGATGAGCAGGTAATGTTGAGGAAGCAAGGAGTCTACATGAGGATTTAGATAGGTTAGGAGAATGGACAAAGAAGTGAATACATTGTAGGGAAATGTGTGATCGTGAGCTTTGATAGAAGGAATAAAGACATGACCTGTTTTCTAAAGGGGAAAACATTCAGAAATCAGGGAATTAAAAGTCTTTGTGCAGGACTCTCTAAGGGTTAACTTGCTGGGTGAGTCGGTGGCAAGGAAGGCAAAAGCAACGTTAACATTCATTTTGAGAGACTAGAATATAGAAGCAAGGATGTAATTCTGAGGCTTTATAAGATGTTGGCCAGAATGTATTTGGAGTATTGTGAGCAGTTTTAGGCTCCTTATCTAAGAAAGGATGTGTTGGCATTGGACAGGGTCCAGAGGAAGCTCACTAGAATGAGTTCAAGAATGAAAGGATTAACATATGAGGAGCATTTGATAGTTCTGGGCCTGTACTCACCAGAGTTCATAAGAAAGAGGGGAGAATCTCATCAAAACCTATCAAATACTGAAAGGCCTATGGTCATTGAGAGAATGTTTCCTATAGTGGAGGAGTCTAGGACCAGAGGACATAACCTCAGAGTAGAACGACATCCCTTTAGAACAGAGAGGAAGAGGTATTTCTTTAGCCAGAGGATGGTGAATCTATGAAATTCATTGCCAGAAATGGCTGTGGAGGGCAAATCATTGGGTATATTTAAAGCGGAGGTTGATAAGATCTTGATTAGAAAGGGTGCCAAAAGTTATGGACAGCAGGCAGGAGAATGAAGTTGCGCAGGAAAATAAATCTTCCATGATGGAATGGTGGGGCAAACTTGATGGGCCAAATGGCCCAATTCTGCTGCTACGGTTTTATAATAAACTTGATTCTTATTCCTTTGTGAATGCAACTGAAGCAACAGTCTGACATCCTCTAGGACAAAGCAGCCCGATTAACAATAACTGCTCCTCCTCCTCCACTGTGGACACCCCAGCCCCTCCACCATGGACACCCCAGCACCCTCCACCATGGACAGCCCAGCACCCTCCACCATGGAAACCCCAGCACCCTCTCCATGGACACCCCAACACCCTCCACCATGGACAGCCCAGCACCCTCTCCATGGACACCCCAGCTCCTCCACTATGGACACCCCAGCACCCTCCACCATGGACACCCCAGCCCCTCCACCATGGACACCTCAGCCCCTCCACCATGGACACCCCAGCACCCTCTCCATGGACACCCCAGCTCCTCCACCATGGACACCCCAGCCCCTCCACCGTGGACACCCCAGCTCCTCCACCGTGGACACCCCAGCTCCTCCACCATGGACACCCCAGCCCCTCCACCGTGGACACCTCAGCTCCTCCACCATGGACACCTCAGCCCCTCCACCATGGACACCCCAGCCCCTCCACCATGGACACCCCAGCCCCTCCACCATGGACACCCCAGCACCCTCTCCATGGACACCCCAGCTCCTCCACCATGGACACCCCAGCACCCTCCACCGTGGACACCCCAGCTCCTCCACCGTGGACACCCCAGCACCCTCCACCATGGACATCCCAGCCCCTCCACCATGGACACCCCAGCACCCTCTCCATGGACACCCCAGCTCCTCCACCGTGGACACCCCAGCCCCTCCACCGTGGACACCCCAGCTCCTCCACCGTGGACACCCCAGCACCCTCCACCATGGACACCCCAGCTCCTCCACCATGGACACCCCAGCACCCTCCACCATGGGCACCCCAGCACCCTCCACCATGGACAGCCCAGCACCCTCTCCATGGACACCCCAGCACCTCCACCGTGGACACCCCAGCTCCTCCACCGTGGACACCCCAGCACCCTCCACCATGGACACCCCAGCTCCTCCACCATGGACACCCCAGCCCCTCCACCGTGGACACCCCAGCTCCTCCACCGTGGACACCCCAGCACCCTCCACCATGGACACCCCAGCCCCTCCACCATGGACACTCCAGCACCCTCTCCATGGACACCCCAGCTCCTCCACCGTGGACACCCCAGCCCCTCCACCGTGGACACCCCAGCCCCTCCACCGTGGACACCCCAGCTCCTCCACTGTGGACACCCCAGCACCCTCCACCATGGACACCCCAGCTCCTCCACCATGGACACCCCAGCACCCTCCACCATGGGCACCCCAGCACCCTCCACCATGGACAGCCCAGCACCCTCTCCATGGACACCCCAGCTCCTCCACCGTGGACACCCCAGCACCCTCCACCATGGACACCCCAGCTCCTCCACCATGGACACCCCAGCCCCTCCACCATGGACACCCCAGCACCCTCCACCATGGACAGCCCAGCACCCTCTCCATGGACACCCCAGCTCCTCCACCATGGATACCCCAGCTCCTCCACCATGGACACCCCAGCACCCTCCACCATGGGCACCCCAGCACCCTCTCCATGGACACCCCAGCACCCTCCACCATGGGCACCCCAGCACCCTCCACCATGGACACCTCAGCCCCTCCACCATGGACACCCCAGAACCCTCCACCATGGACACCTCAGCCCTTCCACCATGGACACCCCAGCTCCTCCACCATGGACACCCCAGCACCCTCCACCATGGGCACCCCAGCACCCTCCACCATGGACAGCCCAGCACCCTCTCCATGGACACCCCAGCTCCTCCACCGTGGACACCCCAGCACCCTCCACCATGGACACCCCAGCTCCTCCACCATGGACACCCCAGCCCCTCCACCATGGACACCCCAGCACCCTCCACCATGGACAGCCCAGCACCCTCTCCATGGACACCCCAGCTCCTCCACCATGGACACCCCAGCTCCTCCACCATGGACACCCCAGCACCCTCCACCATGGGCACCCCAGCACCCTCTCCATGGACACCCCAGCACCCTCCACCATGGGCACCCCAGCACCCTCCACCATGGACACCTCAGCCCCTCCACCATGGACACCCCAGAACCCTCCACCATGGACACCCCAGCTCCTCCACCATGGACACCCCAGCACCCTCCACCATGGGCACCCCAGCACCCTCCACCATGGACAGCCCAGCACCCTCTCCATGGACACCCCAGCACCTCCACCGTGGACACCCCAGCTCCTCCACCGTGGACACCCCAGCACCCTCCACCATGGACACCCCAGCTCCTCCACCATGGACACCCCAGCCCCTCCACCGTGGACACCCCAGCTCCTCCACCGTGGACACCCCAGCACCCTCCACCATGGACACCCCAGCCCCTCCACCATGGACACTCCAGCACCCTCTCCATGGACACCCCAGCTCCTCCACCGTGGACACCCCAGCCCCTCCACCGTGGACACCCCAGCCCCTCCACCGTGGACACCCCAGCTCCTCCACTGTGGACACCCCAGCACCCTCCACCATGGACACCCCAGCTCCTCCACCATGGACACCCCAGCACCCTCCACCATGGGCACCCCAGCACCCTCCACCATGGACAGCCCAGCACCCTCTCCATGGACACCCCAGCTCCTCCACCGTGGACACCCCAGCACCCTCCACCATGGACACCCCAGCTCCTCCACCATGGACACCCCAGCCCCTCCACCATGGACACCCCAGCACCCTCCACCATGGACAGCCCAGCACCCTCTCCATGGACACCCCAGCTCCTCCACCATGGACACCCCAGCTCCTCCACCATGGACACCCCAGCACCCTCCACCATGGGCACCCCAGCACCCTCTCCATGGACACCCCAGCACCCTCCACCATGGGCACCCCAGCACCCTCCACCATGGCCACCTCAGCCCCTCCACCATGGACACCCCAGAACCCTCCACCATGGACACCTCAGCCCTTCCACCATGGACACCCCAGCTCCTCCACCATGGACACCCCAGCACCCTCCACCATGGGCACCCCAGCACCCTCCACCATGGACAGCCCAGCACCCTCACCATGGACACCCCAGCTCCTCCACCCTGGACACCCCAGCACCCTCCACCATGGACACCCCAGCTCCTCCACCATGGACACCCCAGCCCCTCCACCATGGACACCCCAGCACCCTCCACCATGGACAGCCCAGCACCCTCTCCATGGACACCCCAGCTCCTCCACCATGGACACCCCAGCTCCTCCACCATGGACACCCCAGCACCCTCCACCATGGGCACCCCAGCACCCTCACCATGGACACCCCAGCACCCTCCACCATGGGCACCCCAGCACCCTCCACCATGGACACCTCAGCCCCTCCACCATGGACACCCCAGAACCCTCCACCATGGACACCTCAGCCCTTCCACCATGGACACCCCAGCACCCTCCACCATGGGCACCCCAGCACCTCCACCATGGACACCTCAGCCCCTCCACCATGGACACCCCAGCACCCTCCACCGTGGACACCCCAGCTCCTCCACCATGGACACCCCAGCACCCTCCACCATGGACACCCTAGCCCCTCCACGATGGACATCCCAGCACCCTTCACCATGGGAACCCCAGCACCTCCACCATGGACACCCCAGCACCCTCTCCATGGGCACCCCATCTCCTCCACCATGGACACCTCAGCACCTCCACCATGGACACCCCAGCACCCTCCACCATGGACACCCCAGCTCCTCCACCATTGACACCCCAGCACCCTCCACCATGGACACCCCAGCACCCTCTCCATGGACACACCAGCACCTCCACCATGGACACCCCAGCACCCTCCACCATGGACACCCCAGCTCCTCCACCATGGACACCCCAGCACCCTCCACCATGGGCACAACAGCACCTCCACCATGGACACCCCAGCACCCTCCACCATGGACACCCCAGCACCCTCCACCATGGGCACACCAGCACCTCCACCATGGACACCCCAGCACCCTCTCCATGGACACCCCAGCTCCTCCACCATGGACACCCCAGCACCCTCTCCATGGGCACAACAGCACCTCCACCATGGACACCCCAGCTCCTCCACCATGGACACCCCAGCTCCTCCACCATGGACACCCCAGCACCCTCCACCATGGGCACAACAGCACCCTCCACCATGGACACCCCAGCACCCTCTCCATGGGCACACCAGCACCTCTACCATGGACACCCCAGCACCCTCCACCATGGGCACAACAGCACCCTCCACCATGGACACCCCAGCACCCTCTCCATGGGCACACCAGCACCTCCACCATGGACACCCCAGCACCCTCTCCATGGACACCCCAGCTCCTCCACCATGGACACCCCAGCACCCTCTCCATGGGCACCCCAGCACCTCTACCATGGACACCCCAGCACCCTCTCCATGGACACCCCAGCACCCTCCACCATGGACACCCCAGCTCCTCCACCATGGACACCCCAGCTCCTCCACCATGGACACCCCAGCACCCTCCACCATGGACACCCCAGCACCTCCACCATGGACACCTCAGCCCCTCCACCATGGGCACCCCAGCACCCTCTCCATGGGCACACCAGCACCTCTACCATGGACACCCCAGCACCCTCCACCATGGGCACAACAGCACCCTCCACCATGGACACCCCAGCACCCTCTCCATGGGCACACCAGCACCTCCACCATGGACACCCCAGCACCCTCTCCATGGACACCCCAGCTCCTCCACCATGGACACCCCAGCACCCTCTCCATGGGCACCCCAGCACCTCTACCATGGACACCCCTGCACCCTCCACCATGGGCACACCAGCACCTCCACCATGGACACCCCAGCACCCTCTCCATGGGCACACCAGCACCTCTACCATGGACACCCCAGCACCCTCCACCATGGGCACACCAGCACCTCCACCATGGACACCCCAGCACCCTCTCCATGCATGTCCCACTATCCATTCAAGGTGTTGCAGTGTGTATTGTAACCAAGGCACTGGGGTTTTTCAGCAGCACCTGCTTGCCGATCCTGCCATGACAGAGCACGGGCACTCAGGCAAAAGGGAACCCCTCCACCAGCAGGTCCTCCTCCGAATCATGTACCATCTCAATATAAACATAGGTCACTGGTCTTGCCCCACTACCAAATCTAACCCCTTGCTCACAGCACCATGAGAGCTCTTTCACCAGCAGGTCTCCTTCATTAAAGAGCTGAAATCTTTCACCGGCTTCAAGTTGGAGTCAGTGTTAGCATTTTACAATGCAGTTGGTTCCCTCATATAAAGTTATCTGTTTGCAAGAACTTAGTGTGTGTATCCTAAATGATTATAAGTTTATAGGCAATGAAGAATCAACAGTGTGAAAGAAAATGAAATGTTGGAAATCTAGAAGAGGGGGCAACGTCTCAAGAGCACCAACAAAATCTTAATTCCTAAGGAAAAGTTGGGTCATTCTTACTGAAAAGGTGCTGGTCACTTAGAAAAGTTTAATGCCGGTCAACCAATATAACTGAGTTCTTCGAGGATGTAACAAGCAGGGTGGATAGAGAGAACTTATTGATATATTTTCAGAAGACATTGGATAAGTGCCATGTGGAATCTTGTGCTCCTGGCTTTGGGCGAAATGGACTGCAGATTGTGATTGGTTGTCCATCGTTTCCAATGATGACAGTGATTATGTTCCGATAATTTGAACTTCATGAAGAAACCTGTGCATAGCTTTTGAAGCAGCTCCACTCTCGCGACCTCGGAAATCTAGTTCCAGTGGTTCGAGTAGTTGTCACAACTGTGTTGCAAACATTGCCTGTGTTCCGATTTGAGATGGCACTGGTGAAACACAGCGACAACTTACTGACCACAAATAAAAGAAAATGACACACTTTTTCTGGAAAATGATCACTGCAATCAATAGTCTGAAACCTCCACCTTGGAGCTGAGCTTTTGAACCACCTGTATGACCTGGCATTTTTGCAGTGTGAATTGTGGTCTCGAAGGTGCAGGACAGCTGCAGTGTGGCGTGTATGGGCTGAATGAGGTGGCATGACCTGGGCCCGAGAACAAGGAATGAGCCATTGCTGAAGCAGACGGAGCAGATATGAAGCGGGGGATCCGAGTTGAGGAGGTGGGGCCCACGACCAAGGAATAAGCCGATGTTTGACCGATTTAAGAGCTAGGGAAGATTGGAAAGGTCAGTTACGGGCCAAATTGAGGTGATAGGGCCCAGGCCCGAGAACGCATCGAAGCAGCAGGGTCTGAATCTGGGCATGAGGAACAAGCTGAAGTTAGGTTGATTTAAGAGCCGAACCAAATTGATAGATAGATAGATAGACATACTTTGTTGATCCCGAGGGAAATTGGGTTTTGTTACAGTTGCACCAACCAAGGATAGAGTATAAATTTAGCAATATTAAACCATAAATAATTAAATAATAATATGTAAATTATGCCAGATGGAAATAAGTCCAGGACCAGCTTATTGGCTCAGGGTGTCTGACCCTCCAAGGGAGGAGTTGTAAAGTTTGATCGCCACAGGCAAGAATGACTTCCTATGACACTCTGTGTTGCATCTCGGTGGAATGAGTCTCTGGCTGAATGTACTCCTGTGCCCAACCAGTACATTATGTAGTGGATGGGAGACATTGTCCAAGATGGCATGCAACTTGGACAGCATCCTCTTTTCAGACACCACCGTCAGAGAGTCCAGTTCCATTCCCACAACATAACTGGCCTTACGAATGAGTTTGTTGATTCTGTTGGTGTCTGCTACCCTCAGCCTGATGCCCCAGCACACAACAGCAAACATGATAGCACTGGCCACCACAGACTCGTAGAACATCGTCAGCATCGTCCGGCAGATGTTAAAGGACCTCAGTCTCCTCAGGAAAAAGTCAGGGTGTTGGGGCCAGAGGTGAGGGACAGGCCAGTGTTTGGCAAGGTTTACCCATCTCTGCACTGAACTGAGGCTGTGGCCTGCAACTTACAGACTCCTGGACCAGCTGCAGTGATGACTAGATTTGTGGCTGTGAACTCACTTTCCCGAATTTAATTCCAAATGTTATTTGCTTACTTTTTATTGTTTGCACGATTTGTTCTTACTTTTGCGCACTGGGTGTTTGACATTTTGTTTAATGGGCTCTATTGGGTTTCTTTGATTTGTGGCCGCCTGTAAGGAGGCAAATCTCAAGGTTGTACAATGTATAAATAGTTTGACAATAAATGTTCTTTGAACTTTGAGGTCTTTCTTGGTTGCAGTGGATGACCATGACTTCTCTGCTTTGTCATGCCCTTCTCTCTGTAAAACCTTACAAAACATCCTTCCTTGCCATTGGAAGAGGCTGCCCAGGAGGGCAGCATATTGTGATGAGGGTACTTGGACTGCTGCAGGGTGTTGATATATTGCATGAGTAGGTGAAACTCTGGCAACTGGAGTTCAATAAATTTAGAGCAATTCGTAGAAATTCGTTTTCACTTTGACACAAAGAAATATTTTCTGTTGATCAATGTCAAAAAAGCCACATTAAATCTACTGTTATTCAATGTTGTAAAACAATAAAACATGAAAAATTACAAGGGCGGGTGAATACTTTTTATAGGATATATATACAGTTGTTGTACACACAGTCTCTCCCATCTCAGCCACTGAAGCTTGTAACTCCTCCAGAGCTGTCACAGGTCTCTTGGTGGCCTCCCTCACTAGTCCCCTTCTTGCATGGTCACTCAGTGTTTGAGGATGGCCTGCTCTCGGCAGATTTACAGCTGTGTCATATTCTTTCCATTTCTTGATGATTGACTTAACCGTACTCCAAGTTCAGTGTCAAAAAGGCCATATTAAATCCATTATGATTCAACATTATAAAACAATAAAACATGAAAACTTCTGTGGGGGGGGTGCTGAACACGCTTTATAGGGACTGTATATGATATATTATTTTATGTAAACACAGTAATTCATGGAGTAACAAACATGCAAATAGGCCTAACCTGTATATCAGTGCAGCAGCAACACAACGCAGCACCAGTGGAGCGAAGCGGGTGGTGGTTATGTCGCAGAGGAGGGACCAGCTTGTGGGTCCTCCTCCAACTTTGGTTTCTTCTTCAAGTAGGCATCAAGATTTGATGCCTTTTCTTGAATTTCCTCTCATGAAGCAGTTCTCAGTAGCAGGAAATCATGTCAAGGACATCACTCGTTGTCTTTTCCCTTCGCTCCCAGTCAGGGTCATATCGATGAACTGGTACATAATTTGTATGATCGCGGTGATGCTAATGCTGAGGAATTTTGAGGTAAGGTTTCTTGCTGGTGTTTCCTCTTCTCCATCCGTGTCCTCAGGTTCACCCAAGATGCGTTGCTCTGCCATTTCTCGCAGCTCTTTGCTGTCGGGACTAGCCGCTGTACCAGAGGTATACATGCTATTGAGGTTACAGTGCTGTTTAAAGCTATCAAACCAACTTCTGCTGGCTGTGAATGTTCTTCTTCGTCATGAATATGACTGAAGATGCTTCTTGTGTTTTCCATTATTACCAGCTGGCTTAGGGGCTTGTTTCATTGTGTTTGGCCATCCACTCAGATATCCACTCAAGCAAATGCTTCCTGGAACGAGTCACCTTCTTTGATGATAATTTTGAGGTTGTCATTGCAGAAGTTTGTATTTTGTCTGTATTTTTTTAATAATTGTAATTGTTCTGATTACTGATGTAACCAATTTCAAAGAGGCAGCAACATCAACCTGACATTCACCAGCTTCCAAATGCCACATCACTTGCAGTTTCACATCCATGCTAATGCTTTTCCTAGACATCTTCAATGTATAACCCTCACTGGAAGTTGCAGGCCGTCTTCCAGACATTACAGGTGAATAAAAAGGAATAAATTGCTGAGGAAGCAAGAATGTTTCCACATGAGGGGGAAGGCAGAACATGAACTAATACATGATTGACTGTGTGTGTATGTAAAGCGCTCCCATTGGCTGATTGAATGTCTACAGGTGGCTGCTCTTGAGGTTTTAAGTGTTTAGAATGAATTTTTGTCATTTTTACAAATGTCAATAGAGAATTGAATAACTGTGTTGTAGTGAATCAGCAAATATATATGTAATTTATATATATATTTTTAATTGTAATGTACTGCTGCTGTTAAACAACATATTTCAAGGCGTATGCCCAGTGCTATTAAACTTCATTCTGATTCTGAAATCTGGTCTTCAGCCTGTCCCTTCCTATGGACCTGACGATCAGACCCAGGTGAGCTTTATCATAGCCAGTGAATTGTGAATGTCTTTACAGTAATCATAGTAACTGATAATCTGTGCTTCAGTATAATTAAACAAAGATCAGTATATAGGGAGTTTCTGATGACAAACAAGTAATTTAGTTTGTCCATGCTTGATTGGACATCACTCTGCCTGACCTGCTCAGTTCCTCCAGCATTTTGTGTCCATTGCTTACAATTCTGTGCATTAAGTGGGGAATCATTGTTCAGTTTCCTTTTCAATCATGTAGGTGGGATTTCGCATCACCCCAGAGGAAAACACCTCCCTGAGTGACATCTTGCAGCTGGGCCTTGAGAGGCATTTGGAAGATCTGAGTGATATTAGTTCCCAGGCGACTAAAGAATATAGCTTGGAGAAAGCTCTCAGCAAGATGCAGAGGGACTGGAAAGAAGTTAATTTTACATTTGTGCATTACAAAGACTCCGGCATTGAGATCATGGCACCGCTGGATGACGTTCAGGTGAAGTATATCAAAAATGACATTGGAGCAAGAACTTTGGTCTGCAGGATTAGGAAGACATCTCTCTTCTTTCCTCTTTCAGATTTCAGATTTGTGGATCATTGGGGTCTCTTCTGGGGAAGGTATGACCTGTGCAAAAAGGACAGGTTACATCTGAACTTGAGGGGGACCAATATCCTTGTGGGCAGGTTTGTCAGAGATGTTGGGGAATATTTAAACTAAGTTGGTGGGGGAATGGGAACTAAGGTGATAGGTCTGAGGATGGAGCAGTTGGTGTAAAGGTAGATGCAACATGTAGAGAGATTGTGAGGAAGGATGGGCAGTGGATAGGGCAGAATTGCAGTCAGTGGAATGGGTTGAAATGTTTCTATTTTAATGCAATAAATATCTGCAACGAACATGGGTCAGTACATAGAGCTACAAAGTTGTGGCCGTTACTCTCAGAAGGGCAGGAATGCCTGCTGGATGTTTGAGGGTTTAGATATTTCAAAAGGGACGGGAGTGGGAGGTCAAAGCAGCGGGGGAGTGGCCTTGCTAATCAGGAATAATATCACAACTACAGAAGGGCAGGATGTCATGAAGCGGTTGTCTACTGAGCCAGTATGGGTGGACGTTAGAAACAGGAAGGGAATAGTCATTCAATTGGGAGTATTCTCTAGATGCCATAATAGCAACAGAGACACTGAGGCTCAGACTGGGAGGCAGATTTTGGAAAGGTGAAAAAATAATAGTGCTATTATCATGAAGAGCTTCCACATACCTAATATTGATTGGCACCTCTTAGTGCAAAAGGTTTAGATGGAATGGAGTGTCCAGGATTCCTGACATATTACACAAACAGGCTGACAAGAGGCGAGGTCATACTGGATCTGGGGCTAGGACAGGTCAGGTATCAGATTTCTCAGTGGGTGACTGTTTTGGAGACAGTGACCACAATTCCCTGACCCTCACCACAGCCTTGGGCAGAAATAGGAGCAGATGTTATGGGAAAGTATTTAACTGAGGGAGGTGGAACTTTGGTGCTATCAGCCAAGAACTGTGGAGCACTTGCAGGAACTCAGGGAAATGCTCAACAGAGGTGTGGAGGATACTTAGGGAGCACTTGCAGGGTTTCTGGATAGGTTTGTCCCATTGAGGCATGGAATGGATGGTAGGGTGAAGGGACCGTGGTGACAAGAGATGTAGTACATCATGTCAAGAGGGAAAAAGCAGCTTACTTAAAGTTTAGTAGTCAAGGATCAAACAGAGCTCCAGAACGTTACAAAGTAGCTGGGAAGGAATTGAGTAAAGGACTTGGGAGAGCGAGAAGGGGCATGAGAAGGCCGTGGTGAGTGGGATTAAGGAAAACCCCAAGCAGCGATAGTGGTAGAAGGTAGAGCAGTGAATATGGTGGATGTGGATTTTCATAAGGTGTTTGATAAGGTTCCCCATGTTAGGATCATTCAGAAAGTCAGGAGGAATGGGATCCAGGGAAGTCTGACTATGTGGATATAGAATTGGCTTGCTCATAGATGACAGAAGGTGGTAGTAGATGGAGTGTTTGATGACCAGTGTTTTTCTGTAGGGATCTGTTCTGGGACCCCTGTTCTTTTTTGGCTTTTATGAATGACTTGGATGAGGAAGTGTAAGGGTGAGTTAGTATGTTTGTAGATGGAGTTGGGGATCTTGTGGACGGTTGTTGTAGGTCACACTGGGGCATTAACAGGATGAGGATCCGGGCTGAGACATGGCAGATGGAGTTCCGTACTGAGAAACGTGAAGTGGAAGGTCGAACTTGAAGGCAGAATGCAAGGTTTATGGCAGTACTGTATTCTTAACAGTGTGAAGGGAGGAACAGAGGGATCAAGGGTTCACGTCCATAGATCTCTCAAAGTTGTCATTCACATTGAGAGGGTGGTTAAGAGGGCATATTGTGTGTAGGCCTTCATTAGTCAGGGGGTTGATTACAAGAGCCGTGAGGTAATGTCACAGTTCTATGAAACCCTGGTCAGACCACACTTGGAATATTGTGTTCAGTTCTGATCACTTCATGATAGGAAGGATGTGGAAGCTTTAGAGAAGGTGCAGAGAAGATTTACCACAATGTTGCCTGGACTAGAGAGCACGTCTTATGAAGACAGGTTGAGTGAACTAGAATCTTTGGAGTGGAGGTGGATGAGAGGTGACAGTAGAGATATAGAAGACAGAAGAGGCATAGGTTAAGTGGATAACCACAGACTTTTTCCCAGGGCAGTAATGGCTAACATGGGTGTCATCACCAAAGGCACAACAGTCTCTTCCTTCTCTCCCCATAGTAACGAGGGGTATATACTTTACAGGATAAGACACAACCATTTTGTTATTACAGATTACCAGTTTGGCAATTCAAATGAAACAAAACTGGCTTAACATCTAAAAGAAAGGTTTAATGTCTTTCTTGCTGTTACATGGGTTGGTGTTTCAAGGAAAGAATCCATTTTTAACTTTTAATATTTTTAAAGATAGAGCATTTCAACAGGCTCACCAGCCCAATGAACCTGCGTAACGCAATTGCACCATGTGACCCATTAACCCACTAGCCCATGCATCTTAGCAATGTGGGAGGAAACTGGAGCACCCAGAGGAAACCCACGTTATCATGGGGAGAATGTAAAAACTGTTTCCGGACAGCGGCAGCATTGAACCCGGGTCACTGATGCTGTTAATAGTATTACATGAAATTCTATGCTGTCAGGTTATTTAAAACCTCTCGTCCTCTAAAATAGAGTTAACTTGTACCATTTTAAAGACGGCTGTGACCTCATGAACAGAAGATGTGAAAAGTTAAATTGTAAAACTAGCAATGCCAGAACCATCAGACGTGATTTTGCATTGCAGTATCATTCCTGTACTCTATGCAGGGGAATAGATTTCATTTACAATCTGCAATAAACAACAGTAAAATTCATCAGTGTTTGCCACAAATATAGCTCCATCCCAAATGCAAGTTATCAGTTTATTTTATCTCATTCTTAGCCTTTGTTCAGGACTTTAATCTGTGAATCTAATTCAATTCCCTCAGGTTTTACTGGAAGATCACATTGTGAAAACCACCACCATGAAAGGGTCACCATTTATCCTGCCCTTCAAAGAAGAAATCTCAGCCTGGGAATCTAAGCTGGTAGGCTGGTTTCAGAGAAGCTTCTGTTGAATTTAATTAGTGTCTAGATTTTTGTTACATCCCACGCCTGAGTTTTTGTTATCTTTCATCATTCATGCCTCAATAACTTCCGTTGATGTAACTTCTTAAACTTGGGTTGCAGTGCTCGAGCTGTGGGAACAGCACAACAGGCAGACTGTTAGATTGAGGCTGCTGTATCCTTTATTGAAAATGGGCTTTCAGTAAGTGAGTGAATTAACCATGTGAGACCAACCAAGGAAAGGATTTGCCTCCCACTTCACAGTGCCTCATCGGCTAGAACAGAGAATACCGGGCCCAGCTGTGCAAGATGAGAATTCTCTCCCAGAGCGTTTGTGAGACGGAATGTGTCTGAAAAGCTGTGCCCATTCATGAGAAGTCTTTTTTTGTTGTTTTTTCCGCATGCATTTTTGCATCACCTGTATACACTCTTTCAACAGTGGCTAATGCGCAACACCCTGGATTCCTGGCTGCACGTCCAAGCGGCTTGGATGTACCTGGAGCCGATCTTCAGCTCAGAGGATATCCATAATCAAATACCTGAACAAGGGAGGATGTTTGGAGTGGTGGACACCAACTGGTAAATCATTCCCTTTTGTCAAGTATGACAGAAATCTGAATTGATCCTATTTTTTGCCGGACAGAGCAAAGGCTACCTGCTGGAGTTTAACTAGTGTGAAGCACAGTGCTACACAATCATTCGTTCCAATTTAGTAATAAAACCAGTTTATTTTTCATATCTAAGTGATGTGGATTGGCTATTAGCTATTCACCCTGTGTTTTTTTTAACATTGTTTCATTTGAGTAGTTGACAAAGCCAGAATAAAATTAAATCCTTCAATATCAAAGAATTTTAATAGAGGCAACGGTGGTGAAATGTGCTTGACTGGGTTTAGGCTGCTGTAGAAGTGTTTGCATTTAATCTCTCAGTGCCGATTTCCTGGTGATGGGATAAGGAGGGGAATGTTGATTGATTGAACTTCTCGAACACAAGGGGTAAGTCAGACTCCTTAAGTCAGTGGGGTTCAAAGTCCAACAAGATTTTCAAACTGAATGTCAGTTTTGTCTTCAAGAGCTTAAGGATGCAGACAGCAGTCGAGGAGAGTGTTGAAATATGGGCTCTGTCTAATCATGGCAGTGGCATGTCAAAGCAATGAGAACACCTCTTCAAAGTAGACACTCTACAAGGAATTAACTTGTTCAATTCTAATTCTAATTATGCTTTATAAATGATCAGATTAATTAACTTATTCTTGTAAGTGATACACTGAATGGTGGGTATGATCGGTAATGGCATTATCTAATTGGCACAAACAACAAGTGCGAGCAGCGTTGACCTCAGACCCACAGACCGTTTTCCCACACGACCATCTGTGTAAATTCAGCAATCCACCAAGTCTGTATTGGCATCAAGAAAATATAAATTTTTTATTTTATGTATTGTGCTCTGTGACAGGCCCTTCCAGCCCAGTGAGCCACGTGACCTACAGACCTACTAACCCGCGTGTATTTTGGAATGTGGGTGGAAACCAGGACACCCAGAGGAAATACATGAGGTCACGGGGAGAACGTAACAAACCCCTTACAGAGAGTGGTGGAATTGAAGCTGGGTCGCTGGGGTGCTAACTACCACTGCTAAATATTACTAATAAAATAGTAATATTTTCACCCCTAAATTGTACTATATAAATAGTAATATCTAACATTGCCTTAACTGCCGAAAATAGTTTACCACATTCTCAGTGAAGAGTATGGGTGCTGCGGATGACATATTACCCCAAACCCCATCTGCTCCAGTATGGAGATCAAAGATCTGCGAGCAGAGACTGACCGGCAGAAAACCTTGTCCCTGTGTCTGGGCTGATGTTTATGTTTAATCAGACGCCATCACATAGAAACATAGAAACATAGAAACATAGAAAATAGGTGCAGGAGTAGGCCATTCGGCCCTTCGAGCCTGCACTGCCATTCAGTATGATCATGGCTGATCATCCAACTCAGAACCCTGCACCAGCCTTCTCTCCATACCCCCTGATCCCTTCAGCCACAAGGGCCATATCTAACTCCCTCTTAAATATAGCCAATGAACTGGCCTCAACTGTTTCCTGTGGCAGAGAATTCCACAGATTCATCACTCTCTGTGTGAAGAAGTTTTTCCTCATCTCGGTCCTAAAAGGCTTCCCCTTTATCCTCAAATTGTGACCCCTCGTTCTGGACTTCCCCAACATCGGGAACAATCTTCCTACATCTAGCCTGTCCAATCCCTTTAGAATTTTATATGTTTCAATAACATCCCCCTCAATCTTCTAAATTCCAGAGAGTATAAGCCTAGCCTATCCAGTCTTTCATCATATGAAAGTCCTGCCATCCCAGGAATCAATCTGGTGAACCTTCTTTGTACTCCCTCTATGGCAAGAATGTCTTTCCTCAGATTAGGGGACCAAAACTGCACACAATACTCCAGGTGTGGTCTCACCAAGGCCTTGTATAACTGCAGTAGTACCTCCCTGCTCCTGTACTCGAATCCTCTTGCTATGAATGCCAGTATACTGCCTGCTGTACCTGCATACCCACTTTCAATGATTGGTGTACAATGACACCCAGGTCTCGTTGCACCTCCCCTTTTCCTAATCAGCCACCATTCAGATAATAATCTGTTTTCCTGTTCTTGCCACCAAAGTGGATAACCTCACATTTATCCACATTAAATTGCATCTGCCATGAATTTGCCCACTCACCTAACCTATCCAAGTCACCCTGCATCTTCTTAGCATCCTCCTCACAGTTAACACTGCCACCCAGCTTCATGTCATCTGCAAACTTGGAGATGCTGCATTTAATTCCCTCGTCTAAGTCATTAATAGATACCATCACGAAGAGCAGACCCTGTCCCTGTGTCTGGGCTGATGTTTATGTTGTTGTGAGTGTTGCTTTGAGCCCAGCATCTGCAGATTATTTTGTGCTTACTCTATTCTGTCCATCTCTCCTCGACACTCTCAGTCGTGATGCAGGGTCTTGACTTTCTCTTCACAGAGGCTGCCCGACCCACCACGTTCCACAAGCAGATTGTTTCTGGTTCCGGATTCCAGCACCTGCAGCCTCTCATGTCTCCATTTCTGTTAATATACTGTTTCTGACCAAGACTGGCTAAAATTCAAGCCCAGAATATTAAAAATCTGTGCTTGACTCCAAATTATATTGCATCCTTGATGACCTCTGGACATTTCAACCATTGATGTGCTTTGAAGGGCAGACGGTGTAATGCAGGAATGTCAGCAGACAGCAGGATAATGAGCTGAAGCTGTATGTGCATGATGGTGTCTGATTAAACATAAACATCAGCCCAGACACAGGGACAGGGTCTGCTCTTCGTGATGGTGTCTGATTAAACATAAACATCAGCCCAGACACAGGAACAGGGTCTGCTCTTCGTGATGGTGTCTGATTAAACATAAACATTGACCCAGACACAGGGACAGGGTCTGCTCTTCGTGATGGTGTCTGATTTAACATAAACACTGACCCAGACACAGGGACAGGGTCTGCTCTTCGTGATGGTGTCTGATTAATCATAAACATCAGCCCAGACACAGGGACAGGGTCTGCTCTTCGTGATGGTGTCTGATTAAACATAAACATCAGCCCAGACACAGGGACAGGGTCTGCTCTTCGTGATGGTGTCTGATTAAACATAAACATCAGCCCAGACACAGGGACAGGGTCTGCTCTTCGTGATGGTGTCTGATTAAACATAAACGCTGACCCAGACACAGGAACAGGGTCTGCTCTTCGTGATGGTGTCTGATTAAACATAAACACTGACCCAGACACAGGGACAGGGTCTGCTCTTCGTGATGGTGTCTGATTAAACATAAACATCAGCCCAGACACAGGGACAGGGCGTGATGGTGTCTGATTAAACATAAACACTGACCCAGACACAGGGACAGGGTCTGCTCTTCGTGATGGTGTCTGATTAAACATAAACATCAGCCCAGACACAGGGACAGGGTCTGCTCTTCGTGATGGTGTCCTGACGAAGGGTTCCGGCCTGAAACATCTATCGATCTTTTCCACGGATGCTGCCCGACCTGCTGAGGACAGAATAGAGTTGAGAGAGGGCTGTGAGACAGGGGCTGGAAGGTGATAGGTGAGGTGGGGGATGATGGGCAGATTAAGCCAGGTATGAGGAGGAGAGGGGACAGGTAGGGACTAAGACTGGGAGGTGAGGGCTACAGATATCGGTATATAGGAGGGTGACAAGTGGAACCTGATGAGGGAGGGATGCTGGGCAAATGAATCCAGGAAGCAAGGTTAAGAAGCTGGTTGATAGGACAGGGCAAGGGGGTGTTAGAAAGAAGGCAGGGTGTTGGAAAACCTGGGTGGGTGGATCAGAAAAAGAGAGAAAAGGATAATACAAGAGGTGCTGGTAAGTTGAAATTGGAAAATTCAGTGTTTAGACTATTGGGGTGTAGACTACCCAAGTCCCCTTCTGATCTCACACCAACCTGTCCACCGATGATTTCCCCCACTGCCAGAGCGAGCCCAAAAGTGCACTAGAAGAGCAATGCTTCATATTCTGCCTGGTTAGTCTACATCAGATCTCCCTCTGCCTCCACAGAGACTGCCTGACATACCAAGTCCCACCAGCAGTTTTTTTTGCATGGTGTTATTAGCTTCATTTCTAATTCTGGGGTCAATGGAACCAAGGCAGATTCGTAACATCCAACTGAGCAATCACCAGCTGGCTGTCAAGTACGCATAGGTTAAATTGTGCAGTGTGAGGAAGTCATGAAATTCTCTCCAAATGTTCTCTGTTCCCCTGGGATGGATGTTGATTTTGCATCTGCTGCCTCGATCACTGTGGTCATTTGTAATTTAGTGAACACCAGTGTTGGACAAGCCAGACCTAAATTGATCTAAATGTGAAATATCAGAACCTTCCTGATTTATGTTTATCAGTGTAACATCTCTTCAGCCTTCCTACAAATATGCTTTGAATATTCCATTGCTTGTTGAATATTTAATTATGTGTTTCATGGAAAGATAAATGGGTGAACCAGCCCTGGCTAGGTCAGGATGTAACGCACCAGCACTGTGAAGAACCTGTTCCCATTGGCGGAAGGGTTGCTGGCAAATCACTTCGAGTATTGTGCCCAGAGTGGTCACAGATGGAATTCACTGCCTGGAACCAGGTTCACTTCTTGTGTCTAGAGATGAAATGGTGAGATATTTAAGGACATTTTGAGGAAAGAGCTGTTGAAAAGAACTAACACACCCAAAATGCTGGAGGACCTCAACATGTCAGGCAGCATCTATGGAGAGGAATAAACAGTCAAAACTTTGGACCAAGGCACTTCATAGACCATACAGCACAGTACAGGGTCTTCCACACATGATGTTGTGCAAGCCTTTTAACCTACTTTAAGATCAACTTAACACCACCCTCCCACATAGCCCCTATCAGGACTGGAAAGGAATGGGCAGAAGCCAGAATAAAAGGATAGTAGGAGAGGAAGGAGTACAAGCTGGCAGGTTGGTGAGACCAGGTGAGGGGGAAGGTAGATTGGTTGGGGGAGAGGGGAAATGAGAAGCTGGGAGGTGATAGGTAAAGGGCTGAAGAAGAAGGAATTTGATAGGCGTGGACAGTGGACTATGGGAGAAAGGGAAGGAGGGGGGTAACCAGAGAAAGGTGATGGGCAGGTCATGAGGGCAGGGGAGGCGAACTGAAGGGGTGAGAGGGTAACCAAAAAGGAGAATGGAAAAAGAGAAGAAGGTGGTAGATGGTTGGTGTAAAAAAAAAGGGAAGAGTGATTACCAGAAGTTAGAGAAATCAATGTTCATGCCATCAGGTCAGATGGAGTGTGAGATATTTCTACTCCAGCCTCATCATGGACAGACAGTTCTAATGGGAAGTTGAAGTGAAATGAATGGCCACTGGGAGATCCTGACAGTTGCAATAGACAGAGTGAAGGTAGATTCATATCCAGTGATCCCCGTGTGGCCTTCTCTTCATTAGTGAGCTGATGCAAATTGAGGATCTACTTCATTGAGTGCCCTCAAAACTGCTTAATTCCCTCTGTTGATGCTGTCTGGGTTTTTCCAACATTTTGCTTGTGTTGGTCTGGATTTCCAGCAGAACCTCCCATGTCTCTGGAGAACAGCACTAACTGGGTTCCTCTTGCAGACAGAAGGCATGGGCTAGGTGGTCTCCTGTGTTATACCAGTTTATTACTGGTGATGACATGAGGCCCATCTGTTGATCATGCACTAAAATCCACAGGGCACTGATAATTAGGAAATAATCTATAGATCTGGTGTAATAACCTGTGATGTTCAGCAAAATACAATTTGCATGGTAAAATTGTTTCTCTCGGAAGGATTGAAGATTGAAGTGCTTCTGATCCATGGCTCTTTCAGAATGGCATGGAATGTAGGTTTTTAATAATTGGGAAGTATGAATTTTTTTTAGAGAAAGAGCTGGCAGCTGTGCTAGGGAATGAAGAATTGCCCGTCTGCTCCTGCATGCTCTATAAATTGTGGCTTAGGGCCACTAGAGTAAAAGCAGTTTAAACCCTAGACCTGGAATAGTCACTGATAATCAGTCAGCTCCACATAACACAGGCTAGATGAAAACGACAGAAAGACATGCACCCATCAAATGCCTTCCGCCATCTCAGGATGCCCGTTAGTCAACACAACCTCTTTCAAACCCTGACCGAAGTTCCTACCACGTACAGCTCCTGTCTTTTGTGTAAATTGTAAATTATTTCCCAGCTGGAGCTCGCCAGTCTGAGATTTTAATAATAAGAAGCAAATATTGGAACACTTCTCCAAGTACTTTTAAAAAGTAAGCATTTTCTCCTATATTTTATGTGAAGTTGGGAAAGGTTTTTTGAGATAAAAGTCAATGACAAGAATAATTACTGCTCACCATATTTGGCAGGAATATGGGAATCTGTCATTTTGTAAATGGTTAAGGTTTTGAAGTAACAGGGTGTTTGGAGCTTTGACATAAGAACAGAAATTCACTGTTGTCTAGTGACAGAGGGTTTTCAATTGAAGTTGGGAAGGCTGTTGTATAAGGTCTGGTCATTTCATTTGGTCTGTTCTCTGCCATGCCAGGAGGCTGATAATGAAAGCAGCAATAAAGGAAGCCAATGCCATGAGAGTTATCTCACAGCCACAGATACTGGATAAACTGAAGGAGGCAGAATCACTCTTGGATGGCATTCAGAAAGGACTCAGTGAATATTTAGAAAAGAAAAGGCTCTTCTTCCCTCGGTAAATAAAAACCAGACTTTCCAGTTTTGGACCGTCTTTTATTAGGCAGCATTAACTTTGTTACTTGATCATAAGAGGCTTCCTTTTTCCCTCTCCCCAGCTTCTTCTTCCTTTCCAATGATGAACTGCTGGAAATTCTCTCCGAGACGAGGGACCCACTTCGAGTCCAGCCTCACCTCAAGAAGTGCTTTGAAGGGATTGCCCGACTCACCTTCACCGCAGAGGAGGAGGTCAGCCACATCGAGTCAGCAGAAGGCGAACGACTGGAACTTGACCTCCGCATTGTCCCAGCCAGGGCCAAGGGCCTGGTGGAGAAGTGGCTGCAAGAGGTAGGGTAGATACCCAGCTTCCAGTGCGGTCAGCTGGAGCGAATTAGCACTGTACACACCCACACACCCTGGTTTACTAACCTCCTCACACACAGCACCCCTCCCCATGCTTCTTCCCTGGGACAGCTGGGACAGATTTTGCATGAGAGTGCATTGAGCTGTTGCTTCGCTCGGGTTTTAAACTTGTGAGGTATGTACCTCATGCATTTTGGCAAGAGTCCATGATTCAGATGCAATGTTCCCTCTAATTTGTAATGACCAGTGTGGGCAAAAACCTTGTGCTGTGCAAATTTTTGTCCAGTGACAACAACATGTTTGCAACGAATAATTTCTTCAATTAAAAACAGTATAAATAAGCCAACTCTAAAATCTGGCTTATTTATACTGTTTTTATTATAATCACAAACTCCCCGTTGTCATCAGAAACCGGAAAAGGATATGTGATTGTGTATGATTATGCAATATGCCAACGAGGTAGAGGTGACAAACTTCTGTGCGCAGTTTAAATTCCTATGTACACTGGTGGCAAAAGATGTGGACGCACACGCGCACACCTTAGAGGGAACATCGGGTGGGGTGGGTAATGACATAACCGTTCCTTTCTGTTCAAAACCTGCATAGAATGTGTTGAACTCATCAGGTGGAGATGTTCTGTCGCCAGTGTCGTTGCTTGACTTGGTTTTATAGCCCATATGGCTTATAAGCCCTGCTGGTCTGCCTCTCGAATTTGGGCTAGTACTATCTTTTGACATCTCTGAAGCTTTACAGAGGTTTTATCTCCATTTTTCAGTGAAGTTCAGGGTCACCTGATTTGAAGGCTGCAGACCTACAGTAGACCAGTGGGTAGTGGATTTCCCAGTTCATCCACGGTTTCTGGTTTTGCACACCCAGATTGTCTTCTTTGGTTATGCAGTCCTCCGTACACTTGCTGATGAAGTCTGTGACAGTGGGACACACAGCTGGCTGCTGGGTCTCTGAACATGGGCTACTGACTCAAAGTATTCGTGTAGAAGCTCATCTGTTTCCTCAGACAAGCCCTGTGTGACTTGCTGTTCCAGCTTCTGTTTGTATGCCGGGTGGAGAGTGTCTCGGTAGGTATCCTTAATGGTTGATGAGCAATAGTCAAGAGTGTTTGGGTCCGGAGACATGCTGATAGTGTTTTGGCAACCCAGCCTTGGCTGAAGTTGCTGACAATGATGAAGAGTGAATCCCATTTCAAGGCTGTAAATCACTGAGTATCGTTCATTGAGTCCACGGTACACTCCACCTGGGGTGGGATGTTGACTGCCAACAGGGGAGCTAAAGTGAACGCCCATGGCAGGCAGTATGAACTGCCATGCTTGGACTTGTTAAGGGCTTGGGCAAGGTGGAATTTGTTAAAATTGCTCAGGAAAGGTTCCTTAGGCAATGTATATCTCTCTCTCTCTCTCTCTGGCTATCCATCCCATAGGATGATGAAGGTTCCTTCCAGTCAGTTAGTGAGGTTTATACCCCACTCCTCAGAAAGGAACAGCGTGTGCGTGAGTGGATTTTAGGTAAGTAAGGGGTTGCACAGGTCCAGACCCACCCTCTCGACATCCCCTCCCGGATCCAGTGACATGGTGGGGTCCAAGACGGCTGGGGGATGTTCTATTGCAGTGAATGGCCAGACCAAGCTTCGATGCAAGGGATGCCCCTTTCCGCACTTCATGGCACGTGTTTGCTAGATGGCCGTTGACCCTACGAGAGAGTTCATCCGCCCTTTGACAGGTCTTGTTTCTCGGCCTGCAGAGTGTCTAGCCACCCTCCTCACCAGGCAAGCCCGGTGGGGGAGCTGGTTTAGTCACCGACCACCCGACCATGCAACGGGTAGTACTGGGTTACGTGGTACCAGTAGCACTCAGACCAGTGACCTGCCATGTAATGTATAGAGAGCCTTACTAGTGAGAGGGCAAAACTCAACCTACTCTTGGGTAATGGGGCAATTGAACAAGTGACTGTGCAACCAGTGGGGAGCACTTTAGCACCAGTGGCAATAATTCTATTAGTTTTAACTTAGTCATGGAACAGATATGGTTCACGGGTTTAAGTTCTAAATTGGAGAAAGGAAAAGATTGACAGTATGAGACAGGAGCGTACAAAGGTTAATTAGAGTAGGTTGTTTAGATAAGGTAGAATTTGCTAGGTGCATCCAAATGATATGTGGATAGTCGAACTAGAAGGGATGGGGTGTATATTGGACTTCATGTTAGGAAATGAATAGAGCCATGAGGGAACATTAAGAAAACAGTGATCACATCTTCTTATGGTTTAAGACAGCTGTGAATAAGGGAAGCATGGACATTCTGGGGAAGCACTAAATGGAATTGGGGCAAACTGTGAGGGTGTTAGGCAGGGGAAGTACTAAATATGATGGGAGGTGATGGGGAGTACCCCGGCGGCTGTGCCCCTTAACAACAGGTACTCCTGTTTGAGTACTGTTGGGGAGGACAGCTTACCCGGGGGAAGCGACAGTGGCCCTGCCTCCGGCACAGAGTCTGGCCCTGTAGCTCAGAAGGGTAGGGCAAGGAAGAGGAGGGCAGTTGTGATAGGGGACTCGATAGTAAGGGGGTCAGATAGGTGATTCTGTGGACGCAGTCCAGAGACTCGGATGGTAGTTTGCCTCCCTGGTGCCAGGGTCCGGGATATTTCTGATCGTGTCCAAGATATCCTGAAGTGGGAGGGTGAAGAGCCAGAGGTCCTGGTACATATAGGTACCAATGACATAGGTAGGAAAAGGGATGAGGTCCTGAAAGAAGAATATAGGGAGCTAGGAAGGGAGTTGAGAAAAAGGACCGCAAAGGTAGTAATCTCGGGATTACTGCCTGTGCCACGCGACAGTGAGAGTAGGAATGCGATGAGGTGGAGGATAAATGCGTGGCTGAGGGATTGGAGCAGGGGGCAGGGATTCAAGTTTTTGGATCATTGGGACCTCTTTTGGCGCAGGTGTGACCTGTACAAAAAGGACGGGTTACACTTAAATCCTAGGGGGACCAATATCCTGGCAGGGAGATTAGCGGGGGCTACTGAGGTGACTTTAAACTAGAATGGTTGGGGGGTGGGAATCAAATTAAAGCGGCTAGGTGTGAGGAGGTTAGTTCACAACAGAGGGATGGGAACCAGTGCAGAGAGACAGAGGGGTGTAAAGTGAGCGTAGAAGCAAAAAGTACAAAGGGGAAAAGTAAAAGTGGCAGGCCGACAAATCCAGGGCAAGCATTAAAAAGGGCTAAGAGAGTTGTAAAAGAGCGCCTGAAGGCTTTATGTGTCAATGCAAGGAGCATTCGTAATAAGGTGGATGAATTGAAAGTGCAGATTGTTATTAATGATTATGATATAGTTGGGATCACAGAGACATGGCTCCAGGGTGACCAGGGATGGGAGCTCAACGTTCAGGGATATTCAATATTCAGGAGGGATAGACATGAAGGAAGGGGAGGTGGGGTGGCGTTGCTGGTTAAAAAAGAGATTAACGCAATAGAAAGGAAGGACATAAGCCGGGAAGATGTGGAATCGATATGGGTAGAGCTGCGTAACACTAAGGGGCAGAAGACGCTGGTGGGAGTTGTGTACAGGCCACCTAACAGTAGTAGTGAGGTCGGAGATGGTATTAAACAGGAAATTAGAAATGTGTGCAATAAAGGAACAGCAGTTATAATGGGTGACTTCAATCTACATGTAGACTGGGTGAACCAAATTGGTAAAGGTGCTGAGGAAGAGGATTTCTTGGAATGTATGCGGGATGGTTTTTTGAACCAACATGTCGAGGAACCGACTAGAGAGCAGGCTATTCTGGACTGGGTTTTGAGCAATGAGGAAGGGTTAATTAGCGATCTTGTCGTGAGAGGCCCCTTGGGTAAGAGTGACCATAATATGGTGGAATTCTTCATTAACATGGAGAGTGACGTAGTTAATTCAGAAACAAAGGTTCTGAACTTAAAGAGGGGTAACTTTGAAGGTATGAGACGTGAATTAGCTAAGATAGACTGGCAAATGACACTTCAAGGATTGACGGTGGATATGCAATGGCAGGCATTTAAAGGTTGCATGGATGAACTACAACAATTGTTCATCCCAGTTTGGCAAAAGAGTAAATCAAGGAAGGTAGTGCACCCGTGGCTGACAAGAGAAATTAGGGATAGTATCAATTCCAAAGAAGTAGCATACAAATTAGCCAGAGAAAGTGGCTCACCTGAGGACTGGGAGAAATTCAGAGTTCAGCAGAGGAGGACAAAGGGCTTAATTAGGAAGGGGAAAAAAGATTATGAGAGAAAACTGGCAGAGAACATAAAAACGGAGTGTAAAAGCTTTTATAGATATGTAAAAAGGAAAAGACTGATAAAGACAAATGTAGGTCCCCTGCAAACAGAAACAGGTGAATTGATTATGGGGAGCAAGGACATGGCAGACCAATTGAATAATTACTTTGGTTCTGTCTTCACTAAGGAGGACATAAATAATCTTCCAGAAATAGTAAGGGACAGAGGGTCCAGTGAGATGGAGGAACTGAGCGAAATACATGTTAGTAGGGAAGTGGTGTTAGGTAAATTGAAGGGATTGAAGGCAGATAAATCCCCAGGGCCAGATGGTCTGCATCCCAGAGTGCTTAAGGAAGTGGCCCAAGAAATAGTGGATGCATTAGTGATAATTTTTCAAAACTCGTTAGATTCTGGACTAGTTCCTGAGGATTGGAGGGTGGCTAATGTAACCCCACTTTTTAAAAAAGGAGGGAGAGAGAAACCGGGGAATTATAGGCCGGTTAGCCTAACGTCGGTGGTGGGGAAACTGATGGAGTCAGTTATCAAGGATGTGATAACAGCACATTTGGAAAGCAGTGAAATGATCGGACAAAGTCAGCATGGATTTGTGAAAGGAAAATCATGTCTGACGAATCTCATAGAATTTTTTGAGGATGTAACTAGTAGAGTGGATAGGGGAGAACCAGTGGATGTGGTATATTTGGATTTTCAAAAGGCTTTTGACAAGGTCCCACACAGGAGATTAGTGTGCAAACTTAAAGCACACGGTATTGGGGGTAAGGTATTGGTGTGGGTGGAGAATTGGTTAGCAGACAGGAAGCAAAGAGTGGGAATAAACGGGACCTTTTCAGAATGGCAGGCGGTGACTAGTGGGGTACCGCAAGGCTCAGTGCTGGGACCCCAGTTGTTTACAATATATATTAATGACTTGGATGAGGGAATTAAATGCAGCATCTCCAAGTTTGCAGATGACACGAAGCTGGGTGGCAGTGTTAGCAGTGAGGAGGATGCTGAGAGGATGCAGGGTGACTTGGATAGGTTGGGTGAGTGGGCAAACTCATGGCAGATGCAATTTAATGTGGATAAATGTGAAGTTATCCACTTTGGTGGCAAAAATAGGAAAACAGATTATTATCTGAATGGTGGCCGATTAGGAAAAGGGGAGGTGCAACGAGACCTGGGTGTCATTATACACCAGTCATTGAAAGTGGGCATGCAGGTACAGCAGGCGGTGAAAAAGGCGAACGGTATGCTGGCATTTATAGCGAGAGGATTCGAGTACAGGAGCAGGGAGGTACTACTGCAGTTGTACAAGGCCTTGGTGAGACCACACCTGGAGTATTGTGTGCAGTTTTGGTCCCCTAATCTGAGGAAAGACATCTTTGCCATAGAGGGAGTACAAAGAAGGTTCACCAGATTGATTCCTGGGATGGCAGGTCTTTCATATGAAGAAAGACTGGATGAACTGGGCTTGTACTCGTTGGAATTTAGAAGATTGAGGGGGGATCTGATTGAAACGTATAAGATCCTAAAGGGATTGGATAGGCTAGATGCGGGAAGATTGTTCCCGATGTTGGGGAGGTCTAGAACGAGGGGTCACAGTTTGAGGATAGAGGGGAAGCCTTTTAGGACCGAGGTTAGGAAAAACTTCTTCACACAGAGAGTGGTGAATCTGTGGAATTCTCTGCCACAGCAAACTGTTGAGGCCAGTTCATTAGCTATGTTTAAAAGGAAGTTAGATATGGCCCTTGTGGCTACAGGGGTCAGGGGGTATGGAGGGAAGGCTGGGTTCTGAGTTGGATGATCAGCCATGATCATAATAAATGGCGGTGCAGGCTCGAAGGGCCGAATGGCCTACTCCTGCACCTATTTTCTATGTTTCTATGTTTCTATGATTGGGGCAAACTGTGAGGGTGTTAGGCAGGGGAAGCACTAAATGGAATTGGGGCAAACTGTGAGGGTGTTAGGCAGGGGAAGTACTAAATATGATTGGGGCAAACTGTGAGGGTGTTAGGCAGGGGAAGCACTAAATGGAATTGGGGCAAACTGTGAGGGTATTGGACAGGGGAAGTACTAAACGGGATAGGGGCAAACTGTGAGGGTATTGGACAGGAAATTCAGAGTCCATTGGGAACAGCTGTTTTGGGGCAAGTCCACATCTGACATGTGGAGGGTGTTTAAAGACAAACTCAACAAAGTGCAGGACAGGTAGGTTCCAGGACATAGGAAGTACAAGGGTGGCAAGGTCAGGGAAACCTGGATATAAGAGAAAATTTGTAGGACCACGTGAGGAAAAAAGATGGAATATGTACGCTTGGAGGCAAGGGACATAAGCGATGTCCTAAATGCATATCTTGCATTGGTATTTACCAATGAGGATCGTGATGTCAATGTTGAGCATGTTAAAGTGCCAGGCCATTTTGAGGTTAGTAAGTGGCAGATGACAGCAAGATTGGTGGCATTGTGGATTATGTAGAAGATTGTCAATGGATAGAGTGGAACATAGATTAGTTGCAGATATGGGCAGAGAATTGTCAGGTGAAATTTAATCAGTATCTAACTGTGTTGATGTACAGAGGGATCTTGGGGTACACGTCCACAGCTCCCCAAAAGTGTCTGCATAGGTTGATAGGGTTGTCAAGAAGGCATATGGCATATTTGCCTTAATTGTCAAGGCACTGAGTTGAAGAGTTAAGAAGTTACATTGCAGCTTTGGGTTAGGCTGTGACTGGAAAGTGACATTCAGTTCTTTTCTCCCAGTGTAGTCGATGTGGAGGCTTTGGAGAGAGTGCCAAAGAGGTTCACCAGGATGCTGGCTGAAGAGGGCCTGTGCTCTGAGGAGATATTAGGAAAACTTGGGTTGTTTTCTTTGGAGCAGCAGGGATGGTGGTGGAAGCTGATATCACAGGGTATCAGAGGCTCTTAGATAGGCAGATGAATGTAAGGATATGGACCATGTACAGA
Source organism: Mobula hypostoma (assembly GCF_963921235.1). Classification (NCBI taxonomy): domain Eukaryota; kingdom Metazoa; phylum Chordata; class Chondrichthyes; order Myliobatiformes; family Myliobatidae; genus Mobula; species Mobula hypostoma. The sequence continues at coordinate 1,556,765 of NC_086116.1, read as the reverse complement.
CAGAAGCAATTAGTGTAATTGAGTAACATCGCTTTAATTAGTTCAACACAGCACTGTGGCCAAAGTTCTGTGAAGGAGGAACATTTGCTCATTCAGGACTCTGTCAGATACAGCACAGCTGTTCAAGTCAGTGTGTGGGCTAGGCAAGGAGGTGAGACAACAGGAGGTGTGATTAACTGAAGTAATATCAGAATGTCACACTGTTCCCTCAGTACACTTCGCCCTGCCTCATCTCAGCTTTCTAGTCGTTGCCATGACTAAGATTTCCGGCTGGTCCTTTTGATGGTCCAGATTTTAACCGACAACACATATGGATACAATGACATTATAGGTCAGCTTGTGCCTTCAGAGCTGAAGCAGTAACAAAGATGATTGTACATCTGTCCTGTGTGTCGGTTAGATGTCCTGCTACCCCATTGCTCTGTCCTTTGGACGAACAGCATATCAGAGCAGGGACTGCCTGACATCTAATGAATCTAATACCATTTTACCCATCAGTGCTTCGGATTGAGCAGTGCTGTGTTGGATCCTGATATTTTATGATCTAAAGGTTCTTCTGAAGTCAAGAACGAGGCATAAAACTCATTGTTTACAATGATTTTATTCATTGTTACAAGAGAGGAAAATGAATAAGAAAGAGGAGACAAGAGAGCAAAGAAAAAGACGAGGGAAAAAGCAGCCGTAGTGTCTCATACTCAGGCTCGAGATAACAAACTCCCAATGATAACAGCGGAGCTGCAAAGTAGCCAGATTCAAATGAGATTTGATGCCTGCAACCGAAAACTAAGAAACATCCTGAAAAAATACAGAAGCAATTGCACCATAATTACAGGAAAAATCACTGAACAGTTCCATGTATATAGGTGATTACATTATATAAAAATACAAGCAAGCAGAGGAAAATTAGACTACAAGGACTTATGCACCCCAGTCCAGCAACTGGAAGGCAGGGAGCTAGGCAGCTCCATGTTTTTCCAGCTTTGGCCCTCTGAATTCTCCCCCACCTCTGCTCCAAATGTCAGCCCTGCCTCCAGCTGGCTAGGCTCACAAAGGCGTTCAGTAAGATTACTGAATATTTATTTCCTTAAAACATTAACCTTCATGTAATTTAGAACTTTGTCCCCATGGCATCCAGGAGCTCGTCTCTCACAGCTTAGATCACTGGTTAGTTTCAGTTCAGGGTGGTTTCTGCAGTGCCGACTCTGCGCAGGGGGGCCCTGACATCAGCGATGAGTCACTGATGAATCTCACTGTTATCTGTTTGATCAGATGGAGATGTTGTCCTGTAAGGTTGTGTGAAATGACTGTTGTCAGACAGAAAGAAAACAAGCTGAAGAAAGCAGTCAATGCTGAGAGTATGAAGATGGACTCACTGCTGTGCTCTATGGCTTTTTATTCCTATGTGATTGGGATGCGACTCACGTAGGGACAGAAGCCATGAAGTGCTCAGTGACGGACTCCACAGGAACAACAGAGTGAGCAGTGTGATACCAGCCCAGGACCACCGAAGATACCACAGACCCATCACCCCGCCACTCCCCGTGAACTCTGTCCCCTCACCCTTCACTGGATCCCCACAGACACCTGTAGACCCCTCATCCTACCTCGGACCTCCAGGGATACCACAGACTCCTCACCCTTCCTGGAGCCCTGGAGGGACCATAATCCCCTCTCCTTGATCCTGGAGCACCAGAGATATCAGAGACCTCTCACCCAGCCCCGGACCTGGTAACAGGATTATTTATCAGCTCCTCACCAACGAGCAAGGGCTGACGTACGCTGGGTTAGGGGACATTTCTACACTCAACGTGTGTCAGTGTGTCACAGGTACACTGGGCATTGTCACTCATTGCTTCTACACACCTTATATTCTAGCAAAGGCATTCAGAAGTGGTCTAATGAATTTGTTTAATTTACTTTAATAGTTCATTACTAGGGTAATTTAAAGAATACCAATGATTTAATTTCTATTTAATATATTGAAATATTCCCAACTCAAAACATTAGCTTGGTCATGATGAGATGATAACCATAGCTACCCTACCCCTCAGAGTGGAGGGCCAATGCAAATATGGTCGACACAGGACCTCCATTCGTTCCAGGTTTGATATACCATTGTAGTGAACCCACCACCCACTGTGTCTCCATTCAGTACAGTCATCGTGCGTGCGGCCGCTGGGTACGGTCACCGTGTGTGTGTGTGATCTCCCGGTACGGTCACCATGTGTGTGATCCGTCGGTACAGTCACCGTGTGTGTGATCTCACGGTACAGTCACCGTGTGTGTGTGATCTCTCGGTACGGTCACCGTTTGTGTGATCTCACGGTACGGTCACCGTGTGTGTGTGCGTGTGATCTCTTGGTACGGTCACCGTGTGTGTGTGATCTCTCGGTACGGTCACCGTTTGTGTGATCTCACGGTATGGTCACCGTGTGCGTGTGATCGCTTGGTACGGTCACCGTGTGTGTGATCTCACGGTACGGTCACCGTGTGTGTGTGATCTCTCCGTACAGTCACCGTGTGTGTGTCTGATCTCATGGTATGGTCACCGTGTGTGTGGGATCTCTCGGTACGGTCACCATGTGTGTGTGATCTCTCGGTATGGTCACCGTTTGTGTGATCTCTCGGTACTGTCACCATGTGTGTCATCTCACGGTACGGTCACCGTGTGTGTGTGATCTCACGGTACGGTCACCGTTTGTGTGATCTCTCGGTACTGTCACTGTGTGTGTCATCTCACGGTACGGTCACCGTGTGTGTGTGATCTCTCGGTACAGTCACCGTGTGTGTGATCTCTCGGTACGGTCACCGTGTGTGTGTGATCTCTCCGTACAGTCACCGTGTGTGATCTCTCGGTACGGTCACCGTGTGTGTGTGATCTCTCGGTACGGTCACCGTGTGTGTGTGATCTCTCCGTACAGTCACCGTGTGTGTGATCTCTCGGTACGGTCACCGTGTGTGTGTGATCTCTCCGTACAGTCACCGTGTGTGATCTCTCGGTACGGTCACCGTGTGTGTGTGATCTCTCGGTACGGTCACCGTGTGTGTGTGATCTCTCCGTACAGTCACCGTGTGTGATCTCTCGGTACGGTCACCGTGTGTGTGTGTGATCTCTCCGTACAGTCACCGTGTGTGATCTCTCGGTACGGTCACCGTGTGTGTGTGATCTCTCGGTACGGTCACCGTGAGTGTGTGATCTCTCGGTACAGTCACCGTGTGTGTGATCTCTCGGTACGGTCACCGTGTGTGTGTGATCTCTCGGTACGATCACCGTGTGTGTGTGATCTCTCGGTACGGTCACCGTGAGTGTGTGATCTCTCGGTACGATCACCGTGTGTGTGTGATCTCTCGGTACGGTCACCGTGAGTGTGTGATCTCTCGGTACAGTCACCATGTGTGTGATCTCTCGGTACGGTCACCGTGTGTGTGTGATCTCTCGGTACGGTCACCGTGAGTGTGTGATCTCTCGGTACAGTCACCGTGTGTGTGATCTCTCGGTACGGTCACCGTGTGTGATCTCTCAGTGCGGTCACCGCGTGTGTGATCTCTCGGTACAGTCACCGTGTGTGTGATCTCTCGGTACGGTCACCGTGTGTGATCTCTCGGTGCGGTCACCGCGTGTGTGTGAACGCTCGGTATAGTCACCGTGTGTGTGTGATCTCTCCGTACAGTCACCATGTGTGATCTATCGGTGCGGTCACCGTGTGTGATCTCACGGTACGGTCACCGTGTGTGTGTGAGATCTCACGGTACGGTCACCGTGTGTGTGTGAACGCTCGGTACGGTCACCGTGTGTGTGTGATCTCTCGGTACGGTCACCGTGCGTCTGATCTCACGGTACGGTCAAACGTGTGTGTGTGATCTCTCGATACGGTCACCATGTGTGTGATCTCACGGTACGGTCACCGTGTGTGTGTGATCTCTCGGTGCGGTCACCGTGTGTGTGTGATCTCTCGGTGCGGTCACCGTGTGTGATCCCACAGTACGGTCACCGTGTGTGTGTGTGTGTGATCTCTCGGTACGGTCACCATGTGTGTGTGCGTGTGATCTCTCGGTACGGTCACCGTGTGTGTGTGATCTCTCGGTACGATCACCGTTTGTGTGATCTCTCGGTGCGGTCACCGTGTGTGTGATCTCTCGGTACGGTCACCGTGTGTGTGTGATCTCTCGGTACGATCACCGTTTGTGTGATCTCTCGGTACGGTCACCGTGTGTGTGTGATCTCTCGGTACGATCACCGTTTGTGTGATCTCTCGGTGCGGTCACCGTGTGTGTGATCTCTCGGTACGGTCACCGTGTGTGTGTGATCTCTCGGTGCGGTCACCGTTTGTGTGATCTCACGGTACGGTCACCGTGTGTGTGTGTGCGTGTGATCTCTTGGTACGGTCACCGTGTGTGTGTGATCTCTCGGTACGATCACCGTTTGTGTGATCTCTCGGTACGGTCACCGTGTGTGTGTGATCTCTCGGTACGATCACCGTTTGTGTGATCTCTCAGTGCGGTCACCATGTGTGTGATCTCTCGGTACGGTCACCGTGTGTGTGTGATCTCTCGGTGCGGTCACCGTTTGTGTGATCTCTCGGTGCGGTCACTGTGTGTGATCTCTCGGTGTAGTCACCGCGTGTGTGTGAACGCTCGGTACGGTCACCGTGTGTGTGTGTGATCTCTCGGTGCGGTCACCGCATGTGTGATCTCTTGGTATGGTCACTGTTTATGTGACCTCTCGGTATGGTAACTCTGTGTGTGTGACCACTCAGGATTTTCCTGGCTGTGTCCGCTACAAAAGTCAACTTGGAAAATTGTGCTGGCAGCTTGGTGGGTCATCCCTTTGCCTGGAGCACCACTCACTTCCTCTATCCGGGAGTGTATCTGAGTTCCACTGAGGAAGCCTGGCTAGCGAGCTACTGATGAAGGTTTCTGCCTGGCTGTGACGCAGGTGGGCCACGCTTCATGCAATTCTGTACCAGGGAAAGGAGGTAGCCATAAATCAGCCAGAGACCTCCATGGTCTGGTACCAGCTGGTCACTTAGGTTCCACCCACAGTTTTTGCCTGCAAGTCCCAGAAGAGGCTGGTGGATTTCTTCTGGAGCAGCAGGGGACCGTGTGTCTCTGCTATAGTCCTGAGTCTTCCGGTTCATCACTGGTGTGTGTACATACCCAGCTGGCAGCTCTCCAACTCAGCACCTCGCAGAAATAGCTGAACGCGGTGCACCGTCTGCGATGTCATGCACGAAGCAACACACTTTGTTTGCCAGGGATATTGCCTGCAGGGGGACAGATGGCAGCCAGCAGTGACCATTAGTGTGTGACCCTGCAGGGAGACAGATGGCACCCAGCAGTGACCATTAGTGTGTGACCCTGCAGGGAGACACATGGCTCCCAGCAGTGACCATTAGTGTGTGACCCTGCAGGGAGACACATGGCTCCCAGCAGTGACCATTAGTGTGTGACCCTGCAGGGAGACACATGGCTCCCAGCAGTGACCATTAGTGTGTGACCCTGCAGGGAGACACATGGCTCCCAGCAGTGACCATTAGTGTGTGACCCTGCAGGGGGACAGATGGCTCCCAGCAGTGACCATTAGTGTGTGGCCCTGCAGGAGCTGCCTCTGTTTTATTGAGAATTTAGTTCCGATCTAATACTAAGGCAACATCCACACTAGACCAGATAATTTTGAAAACACCCGTTTCACGTAAAAATGATAGGTGTCCACACCAAGCCTTTTTGAAAATACCTCCGTCCACATTAAAACGGGTATTTGGGCGAATCTCCTCCTACTGGGCATGTGCAGGACACACAGAAAACAAGCGACATGTTTGGTGTCGAATCTCGCTGTGGAAGTCCACGTTTGTCCAGTTACAGACTAGAAAAACTTAAAAGGAATTGCTTTTGGCTCTCACGCAGGAGAACTTAAAACTGAAAAAAACAAATGCTGGAGCGTGTGGAGGCAACCGACAGGGAGTTCACAGACAGTATGACCCGGCTGATGACGAACATTGAAAAACTGACTAACTCTGTTGCATTAAAAAAGCACCTTGTTAAATGTATAAAACATTGTCAGCATCAGTGTTATCTTGTATTTCCATACAATGTCACATTAGGCTGTTACACATCTATTGTCAGAGAAGTACTTGCATTAGTAGGTAAACCACCTTCATACAAGCAAGGACAGAAAACAGGGCAAAGTGAGTATACTTATTTATTCAGTAAGCTATGGGTCAAAGTATTTGGTGAGTACATTTCTAACACTTCTGGCTTCAGTCTCGTTGCCATAACCATATAACCATATAACAATTACAGCACGGAAACAGGCCATCTCGACCCTTCTAGTCTGTGCCAAACTCTTACTCTCACCTAGTCCCACCGACCTGCACTCAGCCCATAACCCTTCATTCCTTTCCTGTCCATATATCTATCCAATTTAACTTCAAATGACAACATCGAACCTGCCTCAACCACTTCTGCCGTCTATTCTGAAATTGTTAGATTGTGTGGGGGGTAATCGAGGCAGGGGTACATCAGATACCAGTGCCACTATTACAATTAACACCAATAATGTATCATGGGTCCCCACCATCCTCCAGTGACAGTGAGACCCTGGGAAATTATAATCATGAAATTCTTCTCCATCCTACTTTATCTTTTCCACTGAACGTAGTCTGACGGATTAGATCGGACTTGATGGCACAAGTGGCTCCACTCTCAGCTAACACAAAATCGAAGGCCATACCATTCTGCAAAGCACAGGTCTAGTAGCTACTATTTCAGTGGTTAATTCTTTTATCTGCAATTGTGTACCCTCCAGAGTTAAGGCAGTGCTCATTAGCTGAAGCCATCCGCATCAATTCTTGAGCTGCCCTGCCTGCCCCACATGTAGGAAGCATAATGACCCAGAACCTTTCTGTCCCTGTAATTGCCCTCTTCCTTCGCAGATGGGCAAGGGGGTTTGAGTCATGAGTGTAATGTCCCGCTGGTACAACAAATCGGGGGGACAGCACCCGGTCCAGTTAAGCGGTAACCGGGGGTAAGCTTGTTCCCTATATATCCAGTATGTGCCATTTAATAATCGCAGGGACCTTTCATAGTGCTGTGCTTACCCTGCCATAAATCAGTCTTTTCTCTGCACCTACTCCTTCCCATTAACTGACCCGTCTTGTTTGCCTGGCACCAGCACCTTTCAGTTGTTTGAGTAGCGGCATGAGATCTAGGCACGCAATGATTTGTTAAATTATAGTGAGGCATAGACGATCCCTCAGAGCAGTTTCCCTTAGAGAATACCAATCCAATCGACATCCATCTAGCTTGTTCTTCTGCTGATTATCTCCTCGCCGCCCCCCCCCCCCCACCTCTCCGTGTCCATTCCTTCCCTTTGTCCGGCCAGTAGTAGCTTTTAGAATGACTGGTTTTTAACTGAGGCATTCTCGCTCCTTCTCATTTAAGGGAATTGGCCATAAGGGTGCTCATATAGGGATCCCCATACACACCCAACAACTGACAACATTAGTCCCTGCGGTGTATTCATGAGCTAAGCCCATAGGTTTTCTCCGGCATAATAGTTCACACAACAAAAGTGATTTCTTCATCGTTCAGTTTTCTGTCTTCCCTTCAGGAGAAGATAACAGTTATTCTGCGAAGCAGCACTGTGTGATGTAAGATACGCCTTTCACGTATTAATGGGGGCAAATCTAAAACCTGAACGAAATGGTTTGTGTGAATGCAAGGGACACAGAAATCCAGAGAGAAGGTTAGAGGGAATCTGAGGAAGAACTTTATCTCCCGGAGGGGCTTTAGAATCTGGATCAGACTGCCTGAGGGGGTGACCAAGGCAGAGGCTCTCACTGAACTTAAAAACCATCTGGATGAATCAGCGAAGTACAACAGGCTCTAGACCAAACATGGATTAGACTGATACATGGGATTGGTAGAGGTGGGTACTCGATGGTCAGCACGGACATGATGAGTCGAAAGGCCTGTCTTTGTTTTATGATTCTGTTTTTGTAGTATTGGATGTTGAAAGCAATTGGTCTCAATTCAGGCTCAGTGTTGATGCAGAGCGCTGGAAGACAGACCACAACGATACACCTTGCAATATCGATCACTGGTAGAACATCTGAGTCACTAAGGGGGTGGAACAAAGTAATTGACTAGTCAATCCCCAGGATCTGAGATAATTGTTGCAGAATGAAATATCTTACACAGAACGTTCTGATTACTTAGTTGTCAAGGTTACTGGCACACCTAATGAAAAGGGCAGGAGTGAATCTGAAAACTCTCTCTGAGCAGTTTCTAAACCTCAACCTGTTCTTTCTGTCCCAGTTACCATGGCACCAAAGTTGATCTGTGCTATTGATAATATGCAAAGTAACCTGATAAGTCTGACAACCAAATATAAGCCTTTTGGTTATTCACGCATGTTGAATGTTGGCGGGCTGTCACAGCAGTTCACACCAGGTA